>NW_020218739.1:440441-462494 GCF_003070985.1 Temnothorax curvispinosus | reverse complement strand
TATAAATTAATTATATGAAAGTGTTATATTATGTTACATTATATATACACATGTTGCATGGAAAATATCAAGGATTGCATGAAAAACTTATTTCGGCGCGTATTTTCACACAAGGAAAATTTTAAGACTTTATTAACTATGTAGTAACTGTACAATGTAGTTTATCGGCAGAAATTTGACACCGCGCAGGGCGTTTACTCTGCGGCATAAATTAATCAGAATCCTAGAACATAGGATCTACATAGGATCTACACCTGATCGAATAGTTTCCTCCAGCTCCCACGGTGCTCTCCAATTAAAAACAAGCAGAACAAAGTCAATTTTACTCGTCCATTTCGATCCTTTGGTCCATGGACTGTTTGTACAAGTGCAGATACTTGGAGCCGTACATCTCCTTGAAGTACGGGCCTCTATAATCCCGATTGGTGCCCATCGCGTAGTCCACCTGGTGTTGGAGAAGCCTGACTTTCCTGAGCTGGTTCTCGTGGTATATGAAATGCAGATACTTCTCGTATTCCTGCTGCGGCGACGGAAAGAAGTAGCGCTGGAAGAATCTTTTAATCGGATGCTGAAACAAATGAGAAACGAAGACTGTTACATTTCTTCGACAGTTGTTTCTCAAAGACATTCGAAACGTTTCGATGAAAAGATATCATTTTTTCCCCACTGGCCTTCCACATTTTACCTGAAGGTACTCCCATTCCTTTGGAACGTAACCCTCGGGGATCTCCTCGAGCGTGGCAGGACCGATGAATACATTAATCAGGGTGATCGCGATGCCAACGGGAATGGCACCGAGCAGAAAGTAAAAGTGAAAATAATCTTTCGTCTTGTGCCACTGGAAACGACTCGGTCGTATGGCGAACGTGCGTTCCTCCGACATGCATCTCGTTTGTCCTAGAAATATAAAAGAGATCTCTTTTAGGTTCGCGCTGGGGAAAAGTGGATTGTAATGAAGTGATCGAGTTGATTGAGGGTATCCGACACTTGAAGACACCGAAAGTACCATGCCGATAAAATTCTAAATGACCAGCTGACAATCACGCATTTATTTTTAAGAATTTATGACTGAATACGTGACGAGAGACGAGATGAAATATTCGATGTTAATATAGAGGTCAATCGGAATCATTGTAATAAATGACATGAACAAATTCGCTATGAATTTTTTCTGGCACGATACTATCACGTGCATCTACATATTATATATGTATGTGTGTGTGTGTGTGTGTGTATAAGATACCAGACTGTCAGAAGTTCTCGAAATGAGAAAAAGTAGTTATCGAAATTAGTGATAAATAATCTGAAAGTCTTTAACGTTTCGCAACTGCGCGTTTTTTATTCAGACGTGCCTCGGTCTATTCCGCGACACGGGACACCTCCGAAAAATCATACTCTAAAACTCTAAATACACGGAATACACTGTGCAGTCGTTGCGTAACAAAACACCATCGGCTTTCGCGGAAGCGTATCAAACAAAGTAACAAGCACTGTCGTCCGACGATCGCGATCGCGAGTGGCCGTGCACGGATAGTCACCGTTCTTCAACAACGACGTTCCGGACCCGCTGTTCTGCAGCAATTTCTGCCTCGCAGCACGCAAAATGCTACTCCACACCGCCATTTTTCTCCGATTGGACGGACACCGAGTGCGCTGCGCGAGGTTTGAAAGTAACGCTGAAAACGCAGGGCGCTTATTTACCGACCAGAAATACAAAAGCTCGCCATTTTATCAGTCCCGTAAGATAACAAAAATTTCTCATTGTATATAATATTAAAATTTAAAAGTTGCAGATTGTAAACGAAATGAAAATATTATAAATAATTTCACGTTAATTTAAATCATGGAAAATCAACATTTAACATTTAAGTGTGAGTGTTGTTGGTGAGATACATTATTGTTATAGTCTATTTTTTTCATTACTTTTGATAAAGTTAAATATTAAAGAGTTAAATAATATTTTGTTATTTTTAACTATCACGTGTGTCGAAATTTTAACCCAAAATAGTATTATTTTACAATAAATAAGTGAAATATTATTTTAACTCCATTGATTTAGTTAAATTAATGACATATTGAGAGTAGAGGAGCAGTGACGACCTACAGGAATAATTAAAAATGACTCAAATTGAATATAATTTGACACTACGATTTTAATTACATACACTGAAAACGCAAGATTAATTTTAGAAGGAGTAATTTTCCTCAATTTTCGACGGTAAAACGTCCATCGTATCTGAAATGATTTTGTTACAGACGTCTCAATATGTTTATGTCAATCCGTAACAATAAACGGTGATACCGCCAATCTAGCCAGGTCAACTGACCAGTTGAACTTGAGAAATGATTGTAAATTACTCAACACTCGGTAATCTATGTGATAGAATCCCAGAAAATTCTGGTTTGTGTCGCCGATAATATATTTTCCGTTGGTAATTTTTATTTATATTATTTTTAGGTTTTTCTCTCTATGCGAGAGGAAAAGAGAAAATATAGGGAGAGGGAAAGATAATGCGAAATGTAACAGCGGTGCGTAATAATTATGTAAATCACGCGACGCACGTGATGAAAAAGCCTTTAAAAGTTTCGCGGAAGGAAAGAAAAAAAATTTCGTCACGCATGTGATTAATACGCGTAACAAGCTCTCAATGTTATTGTTTCGCTCGCGTGCTATAACGCGAAAGCCCTGACGTCAGCGATCGTAATCAAGGCTGGCAAAAAACGCCTCATTTTGGAACTTTGCTCCAAATCGCGCAACGGCACGAGAACGCGAAGAAAAATTAAAAATCGTGGAACGCTATAATTGATTTGCGAGCCAATTTCGTACGTCGCGCGCACGCGAAATGCCGTTTTTATTATTTTTTTATCGCGAATAGGAATGCGAGGCCACGCGATTAGAAATTTTACACTTTTACATAATACGTCGCGTCACCTCCTGAGGCTATTGAAGTGTCGCGCAAAGCTAAACTCACGTATTCATCCTGCGCACAATGGAACTCGCAGCTCGCAGGAGTGCCGCGGCACCGCGGTATCCGTTTTTCACGAGAACAGCTGATACACAATCGGAGGAATTTCAAGCGCGTCGATACGCCGGTGCAAACGCTTCCTATCTTCTCGCATCGATAACGATTAATGTCCACTTACACCAATGTAAATTAACTTTAATCTATGGTTTTTATTTTACTTTTTATTTTTTTTCTAGTTTTAAAAATTAAAAAAAGATAAAAAATAAGGTAAACCGCGATTAAAGTTAATTTACATTGATGGAAATGGACATAAAGGTAGCGGGGTTGCGTAGCGCGATGGTATGTTGCGGAATGAGTCATCGATTTTGCGTGAATCAATATATAAGATAACGGATTAATCTTATATCACGTGGAAATAAATTCGTTACTTCGCAACAATGCGTGAAGGAAAAATTTATTAATCTTATACTGTTAATTTTTTATATGTTTTCTGTTTTTCATTTTTTTCAGCCAAATATCTTTTAGTTTATTATATCAATATGTCGTGATTAAAATTCCATAAAGGATTAACCAGAGGACGTTGCTTTGTCCTGTGAGCAGATGTGAGCAGATTATTCTTTTGGATTCTTTTCAGGATGGTTCAAACTTTAAATCAAGATATCTCAGTTAAATAATGGCAAGTTTCAAAATCTTTTCAATTCCTAAGAAATTTTACCGTCTCAGAAAATCTTTGATTTGTAAAACTAACAATAAGACTGTATATTCCTGTCTTCGAAGATAATAAACCTTCCAAGAAATCTGTCATTGACAAAGGTTCTCGGTTTTAAATGGTTACATAGCATCGAATTACGAGAACAGCCCTTTTTTCGTCTTTCACTCTCAATTCTTTCGAGAGAACAGAAAACAAAGGTGGATCTATTTTCCAGGTAGAACATATGGCATCATGATGACGTTATCATCTGGAGTTAAAACAATAAATTTCAACACACCTTAATATTTAACAGTGTGGTTTTTTCTCGGAACAGAAGAAAGAGATACCTGATCTACGCAAATGTTTATTTTTATTTTAAGTAATGAATAACATTATGATGACATCATCATGATGCCATTGTGAGTTCTATCTGGGTTATCAATGTTATCATGCGAACGCTGGAGAAAGAAGCGTGGATTAGAATAAAAGCAGCGATCAACGACTCCTCATGCGACGACTCTAATTATCTAATCATAATTTTCGGTAAATAAGTCTCAGGGAGACTGCCTGAATTCTCCACAAATCTTTCTACATAATGTCGAAATTATTTAATGGCTGCATATAATTGTGAAATGTGAAGAATTCAACGTTGTTACAATTTTATATTCGGGTATACAATCAGATATTATTATTCAGGTATCTTTCTCCTCTTCCGGAAAAAAAGGTCTTGCTATGCGAACAAAACGAAGGATCGTAGTCTGGAATAATAGACCTGAGATCGGTCCGGTGCCTGACGATTGGCGACGGCGCCGGAGCCTCAGCAACCCTTAGACAATCCATCGTCATCACGTGGACAGTCTGGATAACGATGCGTAATACAGGCGGAATACATGAGCCGAAGGGGAAGGAGCACGTTGGGGAACGAGGCAACGAGGTTTCCGAGGCTCAGTCGTCAGTCGTCTAGCAGTCGCCGAGCAGGGCAGTCCCGGTAGTACGTTCGCCGGTCGATCGTATCGCCACGTCGGGTCGCGTCGCGTCTGCCGCGCTGGTCTCGGGATTCTCCGCGAGAACAATCTCGCCGGAAACACAGAGAGAGGAGTTCCCGGCCGTCTCTCCGGCGTCTTCCTAGCCGGCTTTCGTCCCGTTTCCTGCCCTTCGTGAACGTTCGCGGCGCTCGACGGAGGATCGATTCCTGGAGAGGTGAGTGCTCGGCCGGACAGGCCTGGATTTCACGTGTATTATTTCGGCCGGCAGCTCGAATCTCGCGAGTCTGAAATTTAAAATACCTAAAATACACAATCAGATTTCTTTATTTGCTTAAGAATTTTATGCGTTTTCGATTAATTTGTACATTCTGCGAGGTATTTATTATTATTTGACGAGGAGAAAGGAGCTGCGTTTGCATCACGGCACATTTCGCGGATGATAATTTTAAATTGTTGTCAAATCACCGTTGTCAGGACAACTCGATCGCTTCTGGGCTTCGTTGTCCGCGTTGTTCGCATTTAGAAGAGAATAACCGTACACTCTCGAGTCTCGAAAAGGAAAAGAGGAGAGAAAATAACGTTAAATGCATTCAAAAGGGACAGGCTTACTGACAGCGCGCGTACTTGTTGAAATTATTTACTGCCGGTCCTTTGCGACGTGACGCCACGTCGGGGCGTTGATCCGCAGCAGATCGATCGATTCTCGTGGGTTTCTTGTAAACATTGGGAGCGTAGGTACCACCGAGAGCCGAGCGGGCCACCAGAATGTCTGACGTCGGATCGATTCTGAAACTCGTGGGGAAATTCGATCGCATGTACAGTTTTATTTGCAAAAGAGATAGATTAATGTAAGGACGAATTTAGGGAGAGTCAACGTCTTTACAGCAAACATTTTAACCAAATTATAATTTGAAAATGAATCGCGGAAATATCTGAAAATAAATTGTCGATATATTGTGAGGAAAGGCGACATCCCACTCAAATTATCTTTTTTAAAAATTAATTATATTAAAAGGGAATCATGTAGATAATTCGAGTTCTGCAGCAAGAGCGACTCCTTTCTCTCCGCATTCAAATTTTTACTGAAAACAAATCATGTGAATCGCATTGTTTAAATAATCAGATTTCTGCAGCAAACACGTCGTTTTTTTAACAAATCTGATTCAGTAAGGAAAATAAAGAAATACAAATACAAGATCCCAAAGAAAATATAGAAATGTAATGATATCGATGAATGTGTTTCGGACATATTCTATCGCAGTATATCTCGAGAAGCAAGCGTGAGGAAATAAATAGAACGTTTATCGAATTGTGGTAGAAAGTTTAACTACGTTTACGATACCCAGTCACCTAATAATATCGACTTAACAAAATTAATACCCAGTATAATTCTACGATGTTTACATTGAAATTAAGTGTCGAGACTCGCAGCTTGAATGAATTCGATGTCCGACAGAGATTCCCGACATCTTTTCTTGTTGTACCGTTGCGTCTAAGGCATTCATCAGAAATTCGGAATTATATATCGGTCTTGACCTGGACACGTATTATGGAACTCTTCGGAATGGATTTCGATCGGAATTATTCAACTTTTTCTAGAACATAATAGAAATCTAGTCCGTATATTCACAGTCCGTTCTTATTTCAAGATTGTTTTAAGTAATGTCTTAAGATACGGCTCTGTGATTGGTCCACAACTTATCATCTTAAGACTGTACTTAAGACGATCTTAAATATAAGATCGGATTATAAAGTATGAATAGTGTCTTATAAAATAATTAAACAATTCCGATCAGAATTCACGTGGTACGAGTTGTCGCGCTTAAATTAAGCCTTAAATCGCAATGCTCACGCTTTATTTGTTTCCACCGACAGTTGTGCAATTTGTTGTCTCGTGCAATCGCAACAAGCGACTTTTACGACCTTTTGCCCGCGAAGTGACGATTAACCTGTCTTTCTATAGTGATGGTACGAGAATCTCGTAGGATGACAGGATCGATTGCACCAACATTGTCTATACCGGGTTTACGCAAAGCTGATGGAGCGGCGAATGATATATTTTTTTCGTTATATGTTTTATTGCAAAAGAAAGATTAAGACAAGAAACGTGTTACCTAACTCGTTTCCCTCCTGGCATCATGCGAAGCCGGAAGAGCCTGACCTCGTACGAGGCTAATGATTCTTCCTTTGTCCACGTGTATTGTTTATGTGTATCGTAAGACTGTAATCTCTCGAAGATTTGCTTAACTCAGACTGCGTTGGTGCAATTTTAAACGCATAACCGACGCAATTTTAACCCTTTATCTACGAGTCACATCTGCGCTCGTAGATGCAGCTAATGCCGTTTAACCCGCAATTAAACCCTGCCGATTGATTATACAACTCAAAACGTTGAGATCTATGATAAAAAAATTCAATATCTTTTCTTTTCTCCGGTATAAAAGAAAATTAAAAGGCAATAATTTATAAAAAAAAAAAAATGCAATAAAATAAAATTAAACAGTGATAGATGGACATTTCTGTACGCAGAGGCTCGCAGATTCGAAAAGAGTTAATCCGAATGTTTTATAATAACAATTTGTTCCAAAGTATGACGATTTTCGTTTTCTAAAAGTTTGAATACCTCGCACATCGTGCTCGTCGTGAGAGACAGTTTAGAGGCGCATCGCTTTCACGCTAAGTGCGTCCACGTATTGGAAGTCTTCTCTGAGGAAATACTGAGGAAAGTCGCATATTATCGAGCACCGACTCTTATCCCGGGAATTTGCAGAATTTTTTCTCGAGTTTGTAACACAGCATACGCCAATAAACCGTTCGCCGTTCGCAACACGATGGATCGCTCTCCGCGACAATTACGGTATTTGCCGCGAGTGTTCTATGCACCGCGACGCGCATAAATTATCCGACCAATTCTCTTCTCTTTTTGCGCGCGAGAGAAGAAAAAAATCACGCGGAAGCTTCTCTCGTGCGAGATCTTATTACGAATAGAAGCGACGTTCGTTTATATAATTTTAATCGTGTTACATTGACCTAATTAAACCATTATTATTATTAACGAGATTTTATTTCTGATAAACGCGCCTGACTCCGTCAATCGAAGAGTTATTGTTTCTGTTTCGTGTTCTATTTTACTATCTCGAACAGTTTTATTCTCTCTTGAATTCCGAACGCGATCTCGATCGCCGATGGGTTTCTCGGTTTATTGGCGCTCGCAAGTCGTTGGTGGAAGTCATGCGGGATGAAAGTCGGATAAGACGCGCGCGCGTGCGAGCAATTTAGATGAAATCGCCGGTTAGACGACGGGCGCCGGGCTTCTTCTTCTTCTGGGACCCATGGCGATCGTTAGTCTCCGGAGAAACCCTGATGGCAGGCCGTGCTAGAACGTAGAAGTCACTGAAACGAGCCGGATGCTCGTTTACTCGGCACGAGTTGCACCGATGTATTCGTTTCCTGTGAATAAGTATGTAAAAACAGGCTTCGTGATGGCCCCGAGAAAATGAGCGACTAATGGTAATTACGCGAAATTCGTGATGGTTCCACTTTTCTTTATTATCTTATATCTTTTCATCTCAATTTAATAAACGAAGAAGAGAAACGGCAGAATGTACGAGAGAGAGAGAGAGAGAGAGAGAGAGAGAAAAAAAAGAGAGTGTCTAATGGTAATCACGCAAAATTCGTGGTTCTATTTTTCTTTATTATCTTATATTTTTTTATCTCAATCTAATAATTGAAAAAAAGAAACGGTAAAATGTACAAGAGAGAGAGAGAGAGAGAGAATTGGTGCATGGGAAACGCGTATCTTGCCGATCGCGACGCGCAACGGTGCAAGGAGAAAAATCGGTTTTGCATCCGACAGAAAGTCACTGTTCCGCGCGCGATGCAATGACCACAAAAATTGCTGCGTTGCGTCGCTGTGAGCTGTGACCGAGATATCGGATGGTTTTTGTTTAAAACGTGTAAAATAGTTGTGAGGCAACGTTACTCCGCGGGCCGAGTGGTTACTCAAGAATCGAATTCGTATTTTGTAACTAATCAGAATTCGACAGAAAGACGCTGATATTACACAGTGATAATATTGGGTTGGCCAATAAGTCCGTGCGGTTATTTATAAATAACATTTATAAGTAAAAAACCGCACGGACTTATTGGCCAACCTATTATATCTATATAATAACCCAGGTAGCACATACACGTTTCAGAAATGTTTTATAAGCGTTTTTCCGAAACGTTTTATAAGCGATTTCTAGAAACGTTTCTCATGAGTAAAAATGTCCATTCGAAAAACGTTCGATGGAACGTTTTTTTTCCGATAAAATAACGTTTAAAAAACTATTATAGAAACGTTTTGTTTTAATGATAAAGACATTTTAGATAAAGACATTTAAAATTCCTACTTTTCACGTCTTTTGAACGTGTTTATGACGTCATTGAGACATGCGTGAGAATGTTCTAGAAGCTTTATGCATATATACCATCTATGACGTCTATTCTTTTTCGAAGAAATTCATGAACTGGTGCACATTCGTGCAATAAGTTAAAGTGAAACAAAATATACTTGTCTCACTTTAACTTAATTGCATTACTGATGTGTACTAGTTCAGGAAGGATTCTTCAAAACGGAACACACGTATAAATGTTCTTTCAATGGCCACGTTCAGCAGAACGTTTATTTTGCAACTATTGGAAGTTTTCTAAGCTCAGATTTGGCCGATGACAAATAGATTAAGACCGGTAGGACAAAATTAATTTAAGTAAATAAGTGGATATATGTGCATGGATAAAATGATTTATTTTGTGCAATAATTAGTGCAATATAAATTTAAATGTTTCAAAAAAGGCTATTAAAGCTATAGATAAAGCAAATTATAATTTTGAAAGGAAAAATTTAACAAATAGGTATTTTTATTAACTGTAGAAACGTAAAACATACGTTTCATTAATCATGGTTTCAAAAACATTTTTGTTCAAACGTTTCTTAATGGTTATGGAACTTTACGGTTATGGAACTATGTATACGTTCAAAAAACGTATATGAAACTAATATGTGCTACCTGGGAAATCTATATAATAATGAAAAGGGAATTTATAACTGTTATGTAAATGTTATATGTTTAATGATTTAAGATTTAAGCTATGATTTAATTTTAGGCTATAAAATGTTGGCCAACGTCGGGCAGAGTTGACGAGGGTCTGTTCGTAGGGAGACGCCTACTTGACTAACACTAATCAGCAGGAAGGAGAAGAAGCGCACACACACAATCTACAGACACACGTGTCGACCGATAGTAGTCCGATTGAGAAGAAAGAAGCACGATGGATCCTTATTCATTGAGGTAAATACACATTATCGATAAGACCTTCGTCAAGTAAATTACCGTTGTAAAACATAAAGGAGGACAAATGTGCTTCGATTGTTTCCTTGAATCGATCCTCGTCGATGTTCTTTCCACGATTTATTGATTCTATAACTAGTATAACTAAAATGCGAGCGTTTTAAAATGACAATGACGAGGTGAACGCGAACTTCAATGACGGAGTGAGATTTATTTAGACGATCATCTCGATCTTACGCGAGCATTAAGTTTTCGGATTTCGATGAAGAATGCGAGAGGTTCTTTTATCACAAAGAGGCGATCGCTGACGATTGAGTAAGCAAGCACAAAATCCGTTTCTACAAGAATGATCCATCAAAAACCTTCAACGGGTCCCGCCAGAGTTTTTCCTCGCTCTTTGTCGAGGCGTTCTTTGCTCTTTGTTCCTCTTCTAGCCCGGCCGTTTATACATACCGTGTGGCAAAGTTCTAAAGTACATAGCTGTTCTGTAATCTACTAATATTTTTTTACCTCGACATTTCTTATCTTTAGAAAAAAAGTACGTCCTAAAACATCTAATCTTCGTATTAGTTCGGATGCATTTATCATCTTCCAAGATAGCTTTCTATAAATTTCTTAGTTCTTTTCTTCTTTTCTATTTCTGTGGAAAAGAAATTCCAAAATACCTTCAAGATGCACAATTATTCTATAGCCTGCGCTGACATTTTATTACCCCGACATTTCCTACGTGTATAGAGAAGCATGTCCCCTAAAATATCTTTATATTAGTCCAGATGTGCTTATATAGGTATTCTTTAGAAAGCTTAGACGGTACCCAGAAAAATTCTTTTCTGATCCTTCGACAGGAAGGCACGTCTTTAGATATCTAAGGTACAAAAATTAGGAGATACCTAATTTCTGTTTTATAAATCCCTTGAAATTCTTTCTTTTGTCTTTGCTATAGGAACGGGAATGCATAATATTAATTTAACTTCGAGCACAATTGAATGCGAGAACCTTTGAAGTCGCAAAATAATGTCCATCCTGACAATTATGTAATTTAATGATTATATTATTATATAATTATCAGGATACGATTTCAATACCGGGACAAACATAATAGACGTCTTTAAAACGTAGACGAGCGACTTTACGCCCGCAGCTACTTTAACAGGAAGACTTAAGCCCGGTCTACAATTGCGTAAATGTAGGGTTGTAGGATTAGGAGTAGTAGTAGTCGTGAATCTTGTACAACGGATCAATCTACAATAGAGTAACGATACGTTGTAAACTTGATTAAAGAGTGCAGTGTGTATTTCGAATGTGGACGGTTTAGCACTCTGATTGGTTGGCTCTTACGTTCACATCTGGCGTAGTCGTGAAAGATGAAGTTCAACCATCTTCCACAACACGCTTTACAACCGCAGTACCGTTTTACAACCACGTCGTACAACACTCTTACAACTACTTACAACCACGTTTACGCAATTGTAGAACAGCCTTTACTCGAGAAACCAGTTTCGCTGACGTGAAGCTGAAGTGTCTCGATTTGGCAGCGATATGATTGAAATTGTAATTCGATTCCGTCACGTTCTTTGTAATTGCATAAACAGTTATGCGACGTATAGTTTTAAAATCGCTGTAAAGTTATCGGAGAGTTCTTTTAAACAGTATGTTAAATTGAAATTATTACATCTTGAGAGAAGCAAGATAACTGTATTTTGTTTTTTGCTGACTTAAAAACTTAAAGATCATCGGTGAATATATGAAATTGCTAAATCATCGTCGATAACGCAGAAATTTAAATCGAGTCCTATATATTAAGTTTTAAAGTATGGACATTTTTTTTTTAATTGAGAATAATTATTAGTAACCTTAATAATAAAATATCTGGGATATAAGTCTAATAAATTCTGAATTATACATAAAAATATCGAGATAACTCTGCCGAACAAGATTATAATGAAGATTTAAGTGCTCGATCACGCGTCTCGGATGCACGATAGATAACGTTTTTTCAATTATCGGCAACAGATTTTTGAAATCGCAGTCAAAAGGAGGACTCGTGAACGGCCACTCGATTGCAAGATCGCTCGCCCATTAATCTTTGACCTCGAGTTATATGCGTGTGACGTTAGCTTCTCGTGACAAATTGTCTCTCGAATGTCGTAAAGACGTCGGTGGGGCTACACGCAAGAGCTTGTGGATGTTTCTTCCGCACGCACCCGCGCCATAATCGCGTCGTAATCGCATTCGTGTGCTTTGTTTGCTAGTATCATCAATGAAGAACCGATCAGAGAAATAATCGCTTTCGAATCGGCGACGATTATAAAATTTACATACTCGTCATGAAATAAAAAAAAGATTCCCGGAAATTATTTCAAAATATCCCCCCGCCAGCTTGATCGGCACGAAGAATGTATCACGCGAAATTGATGATGCAACTAGTGCATGATCGTTGCACAGAAGATGATCACAAATCCTGAATCGGAATGAGAGGAAATTGGACTATGAAGTATTCTCGCGACTGTTTCATCGTCGTAAAGCTAGAAACGAATTTGTTTCTCTCGCGAAATCTGTTTCTCTCGCAAATTTGCGATTATTAGGCTGCTGTGCGCTGTTTAACACGAGTTAATTCGTATTTGATGATTTGGCTCATTGTCTTATTAGTTATTACACATTCGTTAACACGTCTATTGACACAAATATTTATTATATTTTGGATTTTGAATAATTTAACATGCATAATTAAAATTGGCGTCGGGAACACTTTTTTCAAATATGGCTTGGCAGTCGATGTGTTAATGTTAATCAATACATGGAAGAGGATAGAGTGCTAGCGATAAACGTGCCGCAGCAAAATGACGCGATATATTATGCCTTATCACGAGCTTGCACTTGATATAATTTGATCGCTTGATATAATCCGATACAAGGACCGTGAATTTCTTGGTTTTACCGATATTGGATCCATTTACGGCAATCGCATCGCGCATATGGCGTTATCGGATAACGAAGTGTAACGTCACCGAAATTCGTAGAATTATCCACGCACTTGTCTCGTACGTGCTGCAAATTATTTATTTTCAATATTAAGAGAAACAAGACCCGTTATGATACACACACACACACACACACACAAACACACACACATCAATTTAGAAGAAAATGCTATTTACGTCTGGATCTCTGGTAGCCTAATAATGTTTAAAATATTGGCCATTCAGCTTGGTAAGTGGCATTTTCTTCTAAATGGAT
The DNA here is from genome assembly GCF_003070985.1 of Temnothorax curvispinosus. Lineage (NCBI taxonomy): Eukaryota > Metazoa > Arthropoda > Insecta > Hymenoptera > Formicidae > Temnothorax > Temnothorax curvispinosus. Next base: position 449,281 of record NW_020218739.1, on the reverse strand, counting down.
TCATTTATTTTCGTTTCTGCCTCCGTTTCATGGACCTTGACTTTGATTGTTACGTATTAATGTCGAGCAAAATATATTGACCGGAAAACGGTATTGAGGACATATCAACGATTTATTTGCTTGCGATATGTCACGGTAGTATTATCGCTGGGCTTTGTTGAATCAGGGCCAAGGTTAATGACGCGAGTGGTTACGCCAGTTCGAATAACGTGTCTACTTTTAGAAACGAAGCTGTAGGACGATCGCGCGAAAGATCCTTCGACCCCGACCGGCAGTAGCCGCGATTCGCGACGCGGAACTCGCGCGGAATAATAAACACGCCGTTGTCAAAGACCATACCCGTCATTTTGAAGCAATAAAAAAAGACAAGCGCGAGGTGCCGATACGTCTGGCGAGTTGAATGAGCAGAAAATGCCGTAATAAGTCTCGCGAGTGGATATGTACCCCCGATAGCACGCAAAGTACGTAGTCAGTAATTAGACTCCCGACGACAACGTGTAGCGAAGCGAAACGACTCCTCCGCCTTTCGCTCATGCGAAATGTCAAACGGCTCTCGCCACAAGCGCACATTTGTAATAACAATGCAACTGTTGCGGAAATGGGATAAAAAATTTAGACGCTTGATGTATAGACGGGCATAAAAGAATAAAGTGCGCGACTCTGCACTTGTGTCCGCGCAAGTAGGTATGTCTTCATAAATAGAATCAATATTTCGAGAGTCGGCAATTTACTTACGTCTGCCACGTGCCTCGCGGAACGGTCGCGGTGTACATTGTTTTAACTTATGTTAGTGTAACAAATCGCGATGCACACACTTGAATACGGGATGGAGTACATGGCCCATGAATAACAAGTCCGGCCTGGCCTTCTCCCTATTCTTCTGGCTATGCAAAAGCTATCAGAAAAATGGGGGACCGGCATGACAATGAGTTACGCTTGCTCTGAGTATCCAGGTATATTGTCTGCGTGTGGTTCAACAAGTGTAAATCTATAACGAACTTGCTTCGCGAATGTACATTGTTAAATATTATAGAAAGATGAAATTTAAACCAATATCTTGAGTTAAATAACATTTTGTTATTTTTAACTACCATGTGTGCCGGAATTGACTATCTTAACACACAAAACAGTATTATTTTAACTCCATTGGGTTTTAGTTAAATAAGTTAAATTAACATTGTTTTAGTTAAATTAACGATATATTGAGGAACAGTGGCGATCTACAGGAATGGTTAAAAATGACTCAAATTGAGTATAATTTGATACTATGAATTTAACAGTGTAAGTCGATTGGAGGTGTTTTAATTTTATGAACGCGCGATATATGAACGTGAACGTTTACGAGCTTCAAGTTCAGCTCTTGACTAAAAATTGAACATTTCGATATTGAATAATAAAATATCTTGGAATGGTTTTATTCGACACCCTGCATCGTGTACTTTTTATATGACGTTCGCGGAGAAGCTACGAGCGTGACGAAAATAGATCCGTGACGAGGAAATGACGAGCTTAGAATTATTTCAGGAAAGCATTATGCAAAAAAATGATGCATTGCAAAAATTATTGTACTTCCTGACCGTAATCGTATAGTGATTGCGAATGATCGAGCCAGTCATTGTCCGTACGTAATACGGATTTCTTAATGATATAATCGCGATAACAGTTTTATCTCTATCAGATAAGTAAACCAGCTGTTATTCTGAATACGCAACGCAAATACAATTCCGAATAAAGATTATCAAGTTTTGTTGTATACAAATTGGCTATAAACATTTTGCAGCGTGTATAAACATGTATTGCATAATTTTTCACCCTCGCTATATGTATGGCGTAAACAACATCATCTAAAGGAGGATAATTGTTTGAAGTCTCGCGTAAAGATGACCACAGTTTTCTTATGACAAATTCTTGTTATAAGAATCCATACAGCATCATAACAATTGATCAAATTGTCTAATACAAAGTAATTGAATTTAAAAAATATATATATATATATCTGATAAGAAATAGGTAGTTTACAAATAATAGATATATTAAACTGCAATCTGCTGTTTGCCTTCCAGCTTGTTAGAGTCACGGTAAGAAACCAGATTTAACTGCTACTGTGTTAAATGATACGTCAATTAACGCGCGTTAATTCATCAAGTACATAATTGATCTAGCCAAGATCGTCGCTCTATTTTTAACTGAGTACAATTGTCCGCTCAACGAGGACGTTTCCAAGCGCTTCGTTACGTCATGTAAATTAATTTGTTAGCTAAGTGTTCGTGTAAGGAAAATTCACACTTGGAAAAGATTCAGACTTGTTATATGTTATATTCTGTAAAAGAATTAGTACGAATTAAAAAACATATTATTAAAATCGTGAACGATGAACAGTGTTCTGTATTTATATAAAATAAAATAGCAGTGATTTTTTAACAAGCCTGTCGACTAAATTACGAGAAGTGTTTAGCAACGGAAAAAGAAATTGCTGATTAAAAATAATCATTGAGAATAATAAGTTCTCACTTCCGCGACATTTCTTCTTAAATTAAAACAGTATTGATTTACCATGATAAATTAGCGATAAATTACCACGATAAATGAGCCACGGTGCAACACGCTTGGTCCGCGTGATCTCATTGTTATGCGAGACTATCGTTTTGACATTGCCTATGTTTAGCAGACGCAACCAGCGACTTGTGTTTCCTTGCATGGTAAATTAATTGATTAAGGACCGTCGGTCCTATTCTCTGAACTTATATACGGCAATTTAATATCATCGTAAAAAAAAAAAATAATAATTACCCGCATTGTTAAACAAAGTCACAAATCGACAGTGAGAGTTACTCATTTGATATGTGGTTTTCCTTTGCCCGCATATATCTTACGTCAATTTTCTTCCTGACAATTTTTTTGATTGTGAGGATGTAAAATCATTAACTTTAGCGCCGTAATTAAACGAATTTAATTGCAGACAAATACCAGAAAAATAGGTATGATAATGGTATGATATTCGGGAATTGCAGCCGAAACTGAAGCTGTTATGACGGGCACGCTGTTGAACTGTTAGACCATATTCCGGAGAAACCAGTTTTCGTAATTCATATAATAGGTGCCGGGCTCGATGCTTGGGAAACGTCTACGAAAACAGAATCCGATAAACACACGTCCTTACTTAATATAATCGCTGTGCTTCTAAAAGTTACGTGACTTTTTGTACGTCAAGCTGCGAGCGAAATAGCGCCATAAATATAGCGCTGGCTTATTGCAACCTCGTAGCGGCCTAGACATTTTTGCGGAACTGCTTAAAAGCAGTAGAGAAGTGTCGAATAAAAAAACAGAATAGAAAACAGAACAGACAAATATTGATTACAAAAACACAATGTGTATTAATGAAAAACGAGCTATCGCATTTCACCTATGACACACTTATTAATTGAATTTCAACTCGAATTTTAAACTTTACTTTAAATATACAGCATTATCATGTATATAAATATATAATATATATAAATTATATATGAATATTATAATATTTGTTTGCAATATAAAATATTAAATAATCGCATTTGCTGTTGCAATAGAGAATGTTCAAATATCATTTACTGTAACGTTACGACGGGTGTAACGCGGTCTAATTACATCGGTCGAAATTCAATTTGAGGATTACGCATCGCTGTCGACGGCGGATTGCGTTTTGACATACGAAACTCGCGAGAAACCAAAACACACCGGCGCAGCGAGGATCAGCGTTATAAATATTTATGGACTACAGCCGCGGTTTAAATGAATACAGGCGAGAGGCGATACGCGTCGCGCCGTCACTTAAATGGCACGCCGAGACGTCAAATGCACGTGACAAACGGTTGCCGTAAATTGCAACGCGGTCTTGAAAAAGGCGCGAGTCGCAGTAAAAAACAGGAGTAAAAACTCGCGCCGGTACAACGTTATTTCTCGCACGGTTTATTTGAAGATCGATTGATGACGTCCCGTTTTGTTTCAGCGTGGAGCGGGAGGCGTCGAAGAACATCGAAGAGAACGAGCGAGAGTGCTTCAAAGATGCGATTGTTTCGAGCCGGAGTCTCAACAAAGGTTTCGTCGAGCCGACGAATATTAGAAATGCCATCCGAGAGGTAGGACCAATTATTATCGGCGTTATCTCATCACGGATAATTATTTCTTCTTACTTTAGGGCGGTAGCATGTTTTCCATGCGGAAAATGCTCTCCGAAGGCTGTGTCCTTCTAATTGATGTGAAAATGCAGTAAATTACGTTTAGTAACACATTTTTTCGCATTTTGATGAATAATTTTATTTTTAAAAATGATAAGATCTCTTGAGAGTAATTTTTCAAAAATTTAGAGAAATTATAGTGAAAAGATATTCAGATAAAAAAATTCGTTTGGAAGAGAAAGTGTTCTTGTTTGCTCATGTTTCGCGGAGCTTAAGAGGATCGTAGAAAAGTAGCGAGCCAAGGCGAAATGTTCATTTCGCGGAAGCTGTGCACGTCGCTTTTGAACCTTCGCAGATCGCTGCTTGCATCGTCGCTGCGTCTTTCCACATAGCGGTGGGCTTCACCATGGCGTATTCAGCGACTCTCATTCCTCATTTGGAGAAGGAAGACGCGAAGTTGCATGCCACGAAGGAGCAAACTTCCTGGATAGGTGAGATAGCACAAATATGTGGCGTATATGCGCGGCAATAAATATACGAAGGCGATAACAGCGAAAGATATCGCATTATTCCGTGAAAGAGATTACGCGCGTAATATTAATTACGAATTACGATAACTACCCTGATCATTCCCTTCCGTGAATAATATATTCATTAGTACTCGAAACGATAACGACGCGAAATAATCTATTGTTATGTAAATGTTATCGTAAATGTATACGTATATCGTAAAATAGAGTATTGTAAATACAGCGTCAGATATCGCGCGATCATTACTGATATCTCGTTGACAGTTAGCTATCTTCCCTATATCGATCAAGTGTATCGTCACGAGAGTAGACGTATTACGTAAAAGTTGTTGCAATTATCGGAAGAAAACCGTACGTGCACGCCGTGCGTGTCTGTTGCCTGATCGATCATTGTGCTCTGATTAAATTCGCGTTACGCAAGATCAATCTATTGCCCATCGGCATTGCAATCTTCTCGCGACAACGGAAGATTGTTTTCTTACTATAGATAAACTTTCAATCTAGAATGCCGATGATCGTAGTCGACAATGTTAATCGAGGTCTCTTATGTTATTCGAATATGTAATTTTATTGAATCGTATGTAAATAATTAAAAATGGCTCTACGACCTACGACTAGTCGGGAAAAATACAGGTAATTTTCATAAATGATCGCCTGGGGTGATTTTTATATTTCAGTATCGAAAAAATCAAGTTTATATCACAGTAATTTTTATGTATTTCTTTCGTTTTTTAAATATTTTTTTTGTTTCTCCTTTATGCTTTTTTTTTAGAAAATGTTGAGTAAATCTATATACATATTGTCCTCAAATACTAACAAATTATAAAACAATCAAAAGTATGCAATATGTAATTAATAACAATAACTTTTAATTGGGGTGTAAAAATCACCCCAGGTAACCATTTATGAAAAAAAATCAGGCGCCCGTTTTCGGGTTAATTAGTTCTGTATTATTGAAAACTGTGCAATTCGAGACCACAATTCGTATAAAATTGAGCATTTAGTTCCAAGGAATTTAAAAAAAAAACAACTCTAATCCTGCATCTACGTGCATTTATTTTATTGTGTGACCATGTTATTCCAACTTCATGAAACTCAAGTACCGTGTTGTTCGACAGTTATCTTATATTCTCTTTACGGTGTAAAAATACGCTGGAGCTAATAACGCGAGATATAACGAGAATAAGTTGGAATTAAGGACTAACAATAAGTAAAATAAATAAAATCGATCCTGTTACTTTCAGCCAGTTTGGCCGTGGTGAGCGCGCCGATTGGTGCGTTATTAGGGGGCTTCCTGATGGAGACGTTCGGTCGATTGAGAACCCTGCAGATCGGCGCGATTCCTTCCGTAATCGGTTGGATCCTCATCGCCACGTCGATAAATATACCAATGTTGCTGGTGGGTCGTTTGTTAACCGGATTAGCGACCGCTCTGGCGACCTCGCCAGCGATCGTCTACATCACCGAAGTAGCCAGGCCGGAGCTGCGCGGCTCCTTGATCTCGTTCGGGCCGACGCTGGCGTCGTTCGGCATGGTGTTGTGTTATCTAAAGGGTGCTTATTTACCATGGGAACTCGTCGCCTGGCTCAGCCTCATCTACTCGATCGGGCCCATCGTGCTGGTGCAACTGTTTGTGCCAGAGTCGCCAGTTTGGCTCGTATCAAAGGGCCGCATCGACGACGCCAAGAAGTCTCTGGAATGGTAAATCCAATCTGGTTAATTAAATGACAACATTTTTACCGTAGACATATATACGGAGCATAAGCTCAGCGGGGGGGACAGATTCGTGGTAAGGGGAACATACCTATATTCGGTTATCAAACGAAGACAGAGCGATGCTGGTGCCGGGTGCGCACTACTGCACTGTGCACCATGCACCCAGCATCGCTCCCAAGCAGTGAGCCCAGCGCTGATGTGAGCCGAACGCAGCTGAAAACGATCGAAGGCCTGGATATTCCGACTCTTTCCCGCTAAATCTTACACACCCGGACACCCCTCGCCTATAGTGGCACCTTATCCACGTTATGCTTCGTCTATATATATGTCTATGATTCTTACAGATTACAGACCTTAAATAGCAAAACTGACAATTACTAATGATCACTCTCGCTTCTCATTTGAGAAAACCAATAGGATTTACTGATTAACTTAAATGCTCTTTGAAATTAATTTTTAAAGCTTTCTAAGACTCTGTAATGTTCGCGATTTTCCTATTCTTAATATACGGGTAAATAATTGACAACTCTAATGTCGTTTGTAGGCTTTACAAGAACGAGATATCGGAAAGCAAGACATCGGTGGCCGAGGCGCAATTTATCAATATTATGAAGGAGAACGAAATTAAATTAAACGAGCAAAGGCGGAGCAAACACAGCAGCGCGTCCAATAAATGGCGGGGATTTCTTAAGCCGACCGGATGGAAACCCATGTCGATACTCTTCCTGCTTTTCACGTTTCAACAGTTCTCCGGAATTTACATCACGCTGTTCTACGCAGTGACTTGGTTTCAAGTAATTAAAAAATACCTGTTTATATATCTAATCTATATATTATATATCTTGCTCTCTCGTATTTTGCAAATTGTTAAAGTAAATATAAGAGGCAAGTAAGAGCCAACGCCGACGGTGAAGCGAAATTATATAACACAATAAGGTACATCTGTTAAAACTACGATTACAAACGTTTCGGTCTTAGTTTAGACCCTCTTCAGTGTATACAAAAATATGGGATGCAGTAACGCTTTGTTGTAATCGTAGTTTTAAAAGATTTACCTTACTGTATTATATAATTTTATGCAACACGTGCATGGAAAGTGCCCCATTACGCACGCTACGCGTGCGTGATAGACTACTTTCCAGGCACTTGCAACATAAAATAGGGAGTGTAAGTCGTGTGTAATTTTCATCTTACGACACTTGTTACACAAATAATTATTGCTTCACCATCAGCATTGGTTCTTTATTTACCTCTTATATTTACGAGCCTTATTTTTTGTAAATTGTATAGTTTGTAAATTGTATTCAATCGTGATTTAAATACACGTAGTGATATTTAATTATTTATTAATGATCGATTTGTATAAACTGGTAGTGGATACAGTAAGACTATAATAGGTATCGAATTTTTTACAATTTTCAGGAAGTAGGTGCGGGGGTGGATGAATACATAGCGTCAATTTTAGTGGGCCTGACGCGTTTTCTGTGCTCCATGGTGAACACTTGGCTGCTGAGGCGATATAAAAGACGACCGTTGTGCATAATATCGTCCTTCGGGATGGCTGTGTGCATGATCGTCTCCGGTTACTTCACGCTGAACATCAAGAACGGCGATCGCAGCGGGTACTGGGTGAGTTTCGAGGATTATCCCTCGTATGATTTTGTGAGATTTAATTTTTAAAGACTCGCGAGAAAATGTGACGTGATGTTCGCAGGTACCGGTGGCGTGTCTGTTACTTTACGTGTGCACGTCGATGATCGGGATGCTGACTATTCCGTGGACCATGACGGCGGAATTGTTCCCGACCGAAATCCGCGGAATCGCCCATTCCATCAGCTATTCCATGGCGAATCTGCTCATGTTCGCCGCGTTGCAAAGCTACAGAAGCTTGCAAGCTTTTCTGGGAGGTACAATATTCGAAATATTTATATTTTGTATAATTATCATACCGTGATATATATCTTATCTGTCTCTTTCACATTCCAATTACTTTCGTATACCTTTATATTTCTATTTTGTATGCAATTCTTTTTTATTTTTTCTTTAAATCTTATCTGAATCCTTTTACTCATTATGTAAAATCCAAACGACAAAAATTTATAGAATCTTGTATTTCAAAACAATTTGACAAACTTGATTAAGGAAATTCTTTTGTTTCAAGGTTCATATGCGGTACAATGGTTCTTCGCTGGCGTTTCTGTAGGAGCAGCTATTTTCGTGTGGCTACTGCTGCCGGAGACGCACGGGAAGAAGCTTTCGGAGATCGAGGAGTACTTTCACAACAATTTTCTGGCCTTGGGAGCGAAAAAGAAGGACAGAAGGCGACGAGCCGCGAGAAGGGCTCAGCAAAACGCGAAATCGCCGGCGACCGAGCCACTCAATCCAAAAACCGTACAGAATGTTTAAGCTCTCTCTCTCTCTCTCTCTCTCTCTCTCT
>NW_020218739.1:393496-440431 GCF_003070985.1 Temnothorax curvispinosus | reverse complement strand
CTCTCTCTCTCTCTCTCTCTCTCTCTCTCTTATTTTCCTCTTTTTTCTTTTATTGCGATCCGCCAACCGCGAATTTTGTATAAATGTAGAGTTTGAGTTGTTTCGGAAAAAAGTGACGGAGAAATATTAGATACCCAAATCTCGCACTTAGTCTCGACTCTTACACGACAAATTGCTAATAACTACGTGCGTTGAACCGCACGCTCGAGATATACTTAGCTATGCAAAACGTCATTTTGATATTAATGATATAATTAGTAAAATTTATTCGTACGACTTTAAATTATAATTTGTTCGAATTTATTTGAATCGCATCTGGCGGAAAAACCGACGGGAATATTCGGAAGGGTGCACAACTTTACGAACGGGATGATAAATGAAATGCGAAGAAATGAATTGCGAAGCTAAAACTCAGCTACGAATATAACGTCGCGTCTCGTTGCTTTCATTTATTCTCACTTATTGTTGAATAATTCAAAGTTGATCTAAACACTCACGCGCGACACGTATTGCCATTATCGTAGATGTGGGCGATAAAAGGCGAGCGTAAAATATTTCTCCAATGTTCCGCTTCTCGCTGGATTAGAGCTGATAAAACATGTCGAGATATATTATTAATGTAACGTTATTACGTAATGAGAGAGAAAGAGAGGAAGATAATAATTAAAAAAAAACGCAAGATTTGCGTTTCACAAAGAATCGCGCTCCGCGCGAGAACGTCCAAGCATAGTGCCTCCAATTTTTCTTTCAAGAATTTCGCGTGAGGATTATCGTTACAGTATTATGATGCCGATCTGATGTCGCAGGTTATAATATGAGAAACAATCACACATTCATTTTTACAATTCACAGTTACATTAAGGTCGAATACGAGCCGATATACATTAATCATGAGTTTCATTAGCCTATCTAGAATCACAATAGAGTGTAATCATAAGTAACACAATATAGAGCGCATTCTCAGATTTCCTGTTTATTACGATACTATATTTAATCTAGAAGCTATCGGCGTGATAACGATCGTTTATAATCATAAGTATAGAATCGTCATACATTTTCCACAAATTGTCTTGCAACTGCTATATAATCAAAACTTAGATAAGAAAAGTCTATAAGTTTCATTACGTATATTACCAACAATCATATATTTGTTATTTTTAAATTATAGCAACGATTTCTATTAATAGCAATGTTTCAATTGACAATTACATCTATGATCTAAAAAGATATTTTACACTTCTAGCTCTCATTATGTGTTAAGAAAAAGTCAACATACTTTATAATTTACTTCATTTACGTTTCCCCGCGCGCGCGTTTGTGTGCTTACTTCTTTATTTTTATCAAACTTACTTGAAATTGAGGACGAGCGTGGCCACAGTAGACAACGCACTGGTCTATTGAGCCAAAGGTCCCGGGTTCGATTCCCGGTAGAGCTAGAAAATTTTATTCGCTCGTTCTCCTCTCGGAAGGCAATGGCAAACTACCGAGAGTATGTCTTGCCACAAGAACATCTAAAAAAAAAAAAAAAAAAAAATGTGTTATATAAAAGAGCTGATCGTACAACGAAGCTGGGAAGAAACAAAAGTAAAAGATGTATGCTGTCATAATATAAAGGATAACTCCATAGATGATGATGGTTCCAACCATCTTCTTGTGTCTCTGCTCCGTAGTCTGCCCATACTGTTGGATGTCTTTGATTTGTGCATCTAGACTCTCCAAAATTTCAATAGTCGTCTTCTTTTTGAAATCCGTAGTAAAAAAATAATTCGATTTCAGTTTACGAAGCAACATATATATCGCGTATCGTTCGCGCATCCGTAACATAATTCCTTCGGTGACGCGTCTAAATTAGAACAAAGTTCGTCATTGAATGTTAATTTGGGTCTTTCACAATACCCTGTGGAATAAATTTATCAGCCGTTTTTGTTTAGATTATTATCGCAGAATCGATCGCGATAAGGATTCTCCGCTTTTTTTTATCTGTCGCTCGATTTCGCCGTAGTTTTACTTCAACGGGGCTTCGAGAAATGATGAAATAATTTACAAACATTAACATGGACGATTTTCAAATCGTCTAGCTATAGCAAATTTAATATTTACGTAACACATGTACAGCGGGGTAAATTATGCACCGCTGAATCTTTATTTATTTTTTTCTGCGAAAAATCTAAAATATATATAGCGATGCCTGATAAATTTTCTGATTGAACATTCCTCCTCAAGGAATAAGTATGGAGTTTCGCGAACTCGCTGCGATCGAGTGGATTTATTAAGCGGATAATCCGTTCACGTGTGGCGCCGTTTACTTAGGACAGATACTTAGATCATTCAAGAGATATTTATAGCGATTTCGGGCGCTTGCGCTATATAGTGCACACTGAGTGCGCACTAAGGCTTGTTCTTAATCAATTGTTATATTTACAGATCATCTCAAATACTTCTTAGTCTGTAAAATGATTTGTACAGCATCCATATAGACCCATATACAGATTGTTTTATTGGCTAAAAAGTTTTTAAATGTGTATTTAAATGACTTTAAATATAAGAATAGATTATAAACAAGCTTTAGTGCGCACTCAGTGTGCACTAGTGCAAGCGCCCGAATTCTCTATTAGTTTAGCGTCATTAAGAACCATTTAGACGGAGCGAGACATTGTTCGAAAACCACTCGCAATGGTGATCGCAAGACGTTGCAGAATTCAAAACATTCATATTCCATTCATATCGCGCAGATGAATTTCAACAAAAAACAGCGACATGGATATAATCGTACGTTTGTCACTCACGTCTCAACAATCAGATATGTAATTAAAAAATAACTACATTGTCATTTAATTAAATTGTAATCGAATAATTAAATTATTACGTGGATCTGGCCTTACACAATTTTGCAAGATCGTTCCGTCTAAATAGACTTTAAAGGAGAAAATCGTCGAGTAAACCCGATGAACGGCACTCGTCGATATACCGGAAGGACCGGCGAGCCGAACTTTTTATTTTTATACATTAAAATACGATATGCCATACACGAATGTAATAGCTAAAACAAAAGACGAACCTCCCACGATTTTCGGCTCGCGCTTGGCGACTTTTGGTACCGTTCACCGGTGCTGTGCAGGACAAATTTCATCTCCGACCGATGACCGGTTTCATCGCGATTATAAACGATATTCATAGTCCGATCTTCTCTGCGAGTCTATGAATAACGTCCCATGTTTGGCCACCGTTTAACCGATCGTTCCGGTAGGAAGAAACGAAGGAATCGATGAAGCCAAGCTCGATGCAACCGGCCATCAACGAACTTACTTTTATCACATGTGATACTGTTTTCTCACTTCTTGTTTTTCTTATTTCCCGCGAAATGAACGAGTTTTAATTAATACCCAATTTATCCATAGCGAAATACTTTCTGGTATTCGTTTACGACTCAAAAAGATCTTTCTGTGAATTTATATCTTTTCACAGCGAAAAATTCTTATTCAAAGATCGTGTTGTACGAATTTCCGAAGTGTTGGCGAGATGTGCTATCAATGTCGCAAAAACGCGTGAATTTGGAACAAAGAGATTTTCTCCTCGTTCTGCCGCTCTTCTTCGTGTATACGTGATGATATTTAGGTCGATGTACATCGTATCGTTATATGAGCTTCTACTACAATATACAGTATACACGATGCCATTGTTTATATTGAACAGTTTAATAAAGCGTTTGTAATACAAAGCACTTGGCCTAATTTGATTACGACCTCACAAAGGATGAAATCGCTTAATAAATATCGCACTTGGGCTAATTCTTCATAATAAAGTTTCGATAAAAAAAAATGCGGGATTGATTAAAAAGACCGGGTTGGGACTAAACGTTTATTTTTTCAGGAGACTTTTGGAACATCCTGGTGGGTCTCGAGTGAAACGAGCGAGCGAACAATGACAGAAATTGCTATTGCAATTGCCAAACTCAGCTACATATTTTGCGATCTTCATACTGAAGAAAGAAGGAAAGACGACAACTCGCGAACGAAAATGCGGGGAGCAGTAATGGCCGGCGTCTCGTAGCAATGCTTTATTATGTCAAGTTGGCAATTACAATAACAATTATACAGTGTAATATCGTCGCGACGGTGGCTTATTATTCAGATTTATCGGCGTGAAAAAATTTCGAGCTTCTCCTCTTCGCGTTTTATTCATTATTTTATTCCTTCTCTCGGGCATCTCGTCTCTGCGTCGAGGCTGCGTCGAGCCGGATCCGCGGACTGAGCGCGGTTCGTTCGCGCTCGTTTGCTTCGGGGGTGGCTTACGTTCCTCGATATCACGCGCGTATTATTTTCTACGGGAGAGAAATGAGCGCGAGAAGCGATACGACGATGGAGAACAACGTTGATCTCGAGAATCCGCTATGATCATCGCACTCTTTTTTTTTTTTAATATGTCAAATATAAACTTAATCGACCGTTTAAAATTTTCATGGCAACGAAAAATAATTAGCACAATATACGCTCTTTATTTCATAAATAATCACTACTTCCACGTACTTGCTCAGGGAATCAAGCTCTTCAAATTGAGCTTTCTCCGCCACGCCGTCGAAGAATTTCAGGTCTAAGGTATCATATTATAATGACTTCTCGAATTTCAGAAACAAGCGTCGTATAGCGAATCGCGCGAGTCGCGCCGTTGGTCGACCATCGCGCACGCACATGGGATTGTTTTTTCGATAGTTAAATCGCGGAGGATAATCAACGCGTCGATCGAAGCGGACGAACGAAACCACGATTTGTCGGATGCAAAAGAAAAAAAAAGAAGAGACGCGGTAGCGTGCACGTGGAGCAGGGGGCGGGGGGCGACACGACAGAAACGCTTAACGACGAAATTTATTATGCGCGAGCGGGACAGTTAACAGCGGATGTTAACAAACATTAAAATGATAACGCAAGAGGCTTACATTCTACGGCTCTCCGTAAGCGACCGAACGATCCGGCTCGCGTTCGCGTGAGAAGAAAAGGAAGGAGGGGCTGCTCGCCGAGGATCGTTCGTGACGCTCACCGCCCAAATCCTCATGTATATCACACACGCATCGAGTTACAGTTACAACGCAAGTCGAGTATCGGTATAATATTAATAATAATAATAGTAACGCTCGTAAAACTTAACAGAACAAGCGAATCGATAAACACGATCACCACGCAGAGTCTGGCTGTGAGAGAGCCTCGTTATCCTCAGCACGACCAACGCTGCTGGCAGTGACGACGAGCTACCTAATCTGTATATCAATTATTATATTTTACGTATAATATAATTACACGTTCTACGCATTATATATCGCATAATATGTATATATATACACACACAACCGGTACACGTCACACAGGCCATGCCCTAAAATCGGCGTGAAGTCAAATGGATCGCCGGGCGAAGTCTTACGACATCGAAAACTCGGAGTTCAGCGCAAGAAGGCAACATTCGCAGGATGCATATCAAGTATATACACGTCGCATGCATATATATATATATATATATATATATATATATATATATATATGTGTGTGTGTGTGTGTGTGTGTGTGTGTGTGTGTGTGTGTATGTATGTATATTTAAGATGGATCTTGCGAATCAACGATTTGCTCGATTCTTGCGGTGAACCCTTTAATTTCATACACTTAATTTTGCAGGGGGCCCGTTACTCAACAGCGCATTTGGATCTTCAGCGGATTTAAAGGCGCAGAATTATTAAATCCCTCAATCGGAACGCCGCGCGGTATATCGATCACTTAAATGCGCAACGAGGATCCGTCTCGTCTCTTCCTACGAGAGCTATCGAAAAACCATTATTAAACCATTATTTCTCGACAATAATTTGACAATTCAGCATTTTAAACAAAGTGTCGCACAAGCGCAGAGTAATACACGCGTGTGGAATAAATATCTATTCGTGAAATGTACTTTCGAGATTCTATTCGGAGCGCAGAATGGGAAAAATATCGAGTCTAGAATTTCTCTATGCTACGAGAATAATCGATAAGATCTTTTTAATTTTCATTTTTTTTTCTTTATCGCGAAGTAGGGTTCATTTTATACGACGTCGGCAACAGTCGAAGACCTCGTGCGTATCTTTCTCCTCTATAATCTCGACTGTGCTACCCGCGAAATTGTTCCTATAGGTGAATGCTGAAAGACTATTCAATCAATCCCGTCGCGTCGACGCCAAAGGCACCAAGTAAAAGAAATACAGTCTGTCTCGTGTTTCCCCTTTCAAATTTACTCTTCATTCTATTCGTTTCAGGTATTTTGCATTTTCTTTGGCACTATTTGGCCGTATTGTATTCGTAGACGTAAATTACCACCGCGTTGTCACGCTGAATTATCGAGGTATTATCAGACATTTGCATCTTATTGTAAGTGACTCCACGTTTCTCTACCTGTTTAAGTCCGGTATATTTATTTTCACGCTCGTTTCCAAAAAAAATTTTTTTCTGATATTTCATAATATTTTAATGATCCGCCTTGACAAATTCATAATAAAATTAGATTTATTATCCTTATATCGTATCTCGATTAAATATATATAGTAAGAAAGGACAAAAGGGGTGATCTACATTGTAGAATATATAACATATAATTTTTTCTCTTATACAGTAAACAGAAACGACAATGGCACAAAGTGTTACTAAACTCGTTAAGTTAGCGTTTGATTTAGTGTTCAATTATTGGCAACGTGATGAATAGTTAAGTGTTAACTTTAATCTCGAGCAGATCAATTTACTAACCACTGCTACTTTATTTATGCTTGCTTCTTAAACACGCGCTAATCTCTCAGCCACGCAAATCTCTCATTCTCTCACATTAAAATCGCGCTTTTCTCTTTCTCTCTCTCTCTCACACACATATGCTTTTTTGTATGTATGTATTATTTCTGTGTCTATGCATGGTTCGTCAAAAAAGACTCGACTATTCTGTTTGTGTCTTTTACGTCATTGTGCGTCCTTGGGAATCTGACTAGCACGTAGATTTCAAACGAATAAATTATACACTTTCCACTTTTCCTTTATCACGTATCGTTGCTGTGAGGTGCGTCACGACGTATCGCCGGACGTGCGATTACGCGTCAACGCTAGACGTAGATTCGGTACTAAATGTAAACAAGCATATATATTTAACGTTTGCTGATTAATCCGCATGATTAGTGTTCGACCGTGCACTATGAGAAATATTGAACTCATTGTCCACAGACAGTAATGTTGCATCGTGTTCCCCTCAGTTTACCATTTGTCTCGCTAAATTTTCTCATGACGATGGAAGGTTTGAAAAACCGGGAGGAAAAACATGTATCAATCCCGTAGCTTGCGAAAATGGAAATAAAAGCTTGGCCATGTCTGTATCAACAGAAATACTGTACTTCCCGAATACTGTAGCTCCGCACCATAAAACACGACATAGCTCGCATAGATCATCATCGTATGTACAGTATCGTGGTAAGAAAAATAAAAAAGCGATTAGCAAATTTAAACGAATCGAGAAGCCGTTCACTTCGCAAACGAAAATGTAATATTATAAATATTTTCCACAGAGTAAACCTCGAGTGAGCGTATTATGGAACGATATTTTTTGAGGACGTATCTGCTAACCGAAGTTATTGCGTGACACGCTCACTTAAATGTACTTATACAATAAATCGTACAATTCAGCTGTTTCATACTCATAAAAGACGAAAGAAATCGGTGAACCGCGTGTTACGAATTCTTTTTGCACAAGCTTTACTTTCTTAATAAGAATTAACCAACATGTATAAGACGCCCTTAATCTTCTATAAACAAATTCGATAAACGTAACATCAGACGATTATCGTTACGCTGATTCCGCACACATCACCGTCTCAGACAGCGACTCGCACGCCGTCGCGAAGTGACGCACACACACATACATACACACATATACACACATCAGTCTCTATCGTATCAAAACTTCCGAGTCATATTGTTAAAACCGTCGTTACGTCGACCATCATGACGGATCGGACTTACTGAGAAAGCTAACAAGCATTCGCTCATGCCGCGCGCTGAAACGGGCGAATCTCTTAAGTATCGCGACCCTGAGAGTCGTGGTATTGGATGTTAGTTAATTCTTGCTGTTGCTACGTGGACTCGCGGGTTGACTATTCGCCTGTTGCTGTGCGCGCTGTATGTAGATGTTCAGCAGTTTAAGCTTACTGGAATACAGGCAGCTCAGATGCGGCTTCAGAACCTCCTCGCCAACAGCAACGTGGATCGCCACCATGCAGAAGACCGCGCTCTTGCGAACCGCACTCTCGGCGTCGTCGTAAGCCTACAAAGAAAAATGCAATACAATCAGTATATAGTACAAAAAATTTATATAACGCGAAGTACAAGTTTTGCAGAAGTTTACTCACCTTAATAAGGCCAGGCATAACCTTGGCAAGGTGAGGTTCGATAGCTTCGCGACCCCAATGCTCCACCACCTTGTGCAACATTTTTATCGCGCCCATATTCAATGGATACGATTCCGTAGCGATTATAGTGGAGACCAAATGGATAATTTGTTCCGGCTTCAAAACCATCGCCATCGTCGCCGCGCACTTCTCCGCGTTCCAATGGACCTATTATGAACGGCGCCATAAATATATAACTCTGCTAATTGTTGTTAATTAAAAAATTAAACGAAATCAATACTCACTGGAGATCTACCGCCGCTACCGCTGGAAGAATCGACCTTTTGATCGTCCGATTTGTAGGCGTAGATAACTTTCAGTACTAATAACTCATTATAAGAGGAAAAGCTTTCTATCAGATCGGAGCATTTAAGCATATCGATTAACGTTTGCAGCACTTCTACTTGTACCACTTTGCCATCGTTGGATAAGCTGTCTAACAAAACTTTGAGCACTTTTCTGAAATATTAGAAAATTGTTAAATTATCAAGATTAGATCGCCATGTAAGATACGCCAGAGTTCCATCGTGACATACTTGAAATTTCGTTTAATATATGAGGAATCGCCTTCGCGAACATATAATTGAAATTCTTGCAACGATGACACTTTCTCCGCAGTTTGCGCCTCTTTTGATTGCAGAGTTTTAACCATATTGTCTACGATTTCTGGTACGATGTCTGGTCTGTTTGTCGAATCTGGTGATGATCCTGAATACGAAATAACGTTAGATATTTCGGTTTTATTATGTGCAGATCTTTCTGCACATAACAATTAAAAAAATTAAGCACATACCGTGCGTTTTGTAACCATTATTCTCTTGAGGTAGAATCAAATCACCGGCAATTGTATCGGATCCGTTCACCGTTATGTTACTAACAGATCGTCCTCGTTGCGTCGGTGAGGAAACGGACGAAGATCGACCCTGAAAACAATAATTAAAATGACCTTAGATCTTTGTGGTTCGTTTTTGTTTTGTCATGCTATTTATCTTATTAAGCTTACAGAATTGGATAACGTAAGACCTTCCATTCTCTCTTCTACATCCGCCATATTGCTGATACCGCTGTCTTTGCTGGTAGTGGCTCTTTCCAAACGTTCAAAACCGTAATTTTGGATTTCGGCAGTCGTGCGCCGCAGAGATCTAGAAGGAGAACTTTAAAAGATTAAGATGTTTCGAAATTATAAAGCGTCTAGACTTAGTATTGCAAATTTAACATGTCAAAACGTTGACCACGTACTTGTATACTTCTTCCAAATTCTCGTCCCCTCCATCGATTTCAGTCTTCGCGTCTGCTTTAACGTCGTTTTTCGCTTTTGTTCGAGCAGGCGAGTTCTGCGCTCTGGGCGGTGGTGTACCGGGTGATGCCGGATTACTAGAAGCGGACGATTTCCTCAGGTGGTTCTGCACCAGAGGCCAGGCTGTTTCCTAAAGAAAGAAAAACAATGATTCAGCACGAGAATAAGGGAAGAAACGCTGATGAGTAAACCAATGCTAAGTTTATTCCACGCACTTGATAGTATTTTGGTAACTCGGAAAGTATCATAGTAACTTGAGGCGGATTGAGATTGTAAAGTGATATCACAGCGTTCTGCGCGTGCCTCCTCACGTCGTGGCTTTTACCGTCATTCGACCAGTCGAGCAGCCGTGCAAGTGCTGTCGCTGCAGAACTGCCCAGCGCGGACGGTTCTGCCGTTTCAGCGATCTGCGTGATAAAAGTCAATGCTGCTACTTTCACGCGAGAATTTGGTGTTTGTGTTGGATCTGTCAGATACCTCATCACAGCCGGTAGAAGCTGTTGGCCCGGGAAACAGTCTCTGGACAAATCATTACATATACATATATGTAGAAAATTCAATAGTCGCAATAAACTCGATGATACAGACAATACGGTATTACGCGCATAAAACTCATATAAATCCTCACCTCACAACGTCAAGCGTTTTGTGAATTTTTGTTTGTATAGATCCCAATAGATCGGTACCCAATTTATTAAGAAGCCTCGCGCACAAAACGTATAGCCAGTCGCCAAGACCTTCGTTGTGAGTAATAATTAGTTCATTCAACGTGTCCAAAAACAAACTGAACACCTTGGTATGAGAATCCATGAACATTTTTGTAAAAATATCCGTCACTCTACGCAAATCCGTTGGTGTCAAAGTATTTCCGCTGCTCAAATAATGTTGTAAACCCACTAAGCCTTCCTTTCTGTCTCCCCAATGTTTGTGAGCACAGTTTTCAATAATCTCTTTGATGTCCTGTAAAATGAGAAAAAATTGTTGCTTATTTCTTTAAAAATTTCAACGTTAATACATAATTGTATTCTAAAAAATTGATGTAAAAAATAAGTAACAAAAAGAAAAATGTTCACAAAATAAGTCCTTTCCTTTTATAATATCAACATATCAATTGCTGCACTAATTGATTTAAAGATAACTATTAAGTCAGTTTTACTTGAATGTGCAGAAATAAAAAGAAAGGAATTTAACAAACCTTCGGGATAGACTGATCCCATAGATCACGATATAGTCTCGGTTGAGAGCCACTCCATGAGAACGACTAATGGGTAGATGGGCGATGGAGAGATGTGGAGAACAGAACGGCGTGTCGCGTTAGTCCAAACCAAACAAATACGCCGCAACAAAACCAAAAGTAAAAAACCAAACATGCATTAGCTACATTATCATACAGTGCTAAAAGCTTTATGCATTATAGAAGTATTCTCGTTTTCTTCTTAAGGAAAACCTGATTCACGTAAATAATAAAATAGTAAAATAAATTTATTTTATATCTTGACAAAAATTCTCTATTAAATTGTAAAACAGGAATATTCATTTGTAAAATCTGCATATTAATTTTTGCATGCTGTTAAAATTGAAATAAAATTAAGTTGTAAAAGTGTAAAAGTAAAAATTAAAATAAAATCTATTGTGTATAAGCGTTAACCAATCAATTATAAAAAGCGGTGAATCTATTATCTTATCAAAACGTGTGTAAATTTGCAATATTAATGTAGCATGACATATGAGATAATGTGTGACAATGTTCGTCAATTTCTTCTTCGTAAACGCGTGTGTGCTAGCTTACAAGAAAAAATTAATTTAACAATAAACATATGTAACTTCGATTCTATAATGTGATATATGTCCATTTTTTGATCGAAGTAACAAAAATCAAATACTGAAGCCAACGAGAGTGCGTTACTTTCTTATTTTTTTGATTTGCTAATAAAAACTTGCACTTACATCACTAGCTCGTCTAAAACCGTCCATGCTTCTTTCCGAGCATATGCTGCTGTTTTCGCTGTCGTCACTGTGATCCCCTTTGTTGCCCGGTATTCTGGTGTAGTTATCGATACTATCGAAAGTTAGAGCGTCCGCTAAAGCGGACTCCGCTTCGCGTGACTTCTGCAGCATTTTCTGCGCCATAACTGGCGGCCTAGTGCTGTCTGTCGGCGACATGTGTAGATTCCTCCCTCTATCAATTTAAATAATTCGTATTATAATTACATGAATTCACAGTATTTGCGATAAACGAAATTATTGTACTTACCTCAGTTTGCTCGCGAAACTCCTGTCTATTCCGAATCTCTGTGGACTGGGCTCGCGACTATTACTTGTGCTGCTAATGGCGTGTCCGGATAATCGCCTTGGTCTGCCTATCAGTGATTCGCCTTCGCGATTATACGTGGCGTAACTTAATCTGGACGACGGGGAACCCGATCTACTACTAGCTGTTGTAAAAAAAAGAATTCGTTAAAGATTCACCGTTGCACGTCTCTTTTTTTCTTTCACAGAAAATTACAAAACGTACGTTGGGATTGTGAAACTCCCGACACTCTTGTCCTCGTCCTTGCTATTCTTTCTGGGCTAGCAACCGCATTGGGATCCGGAGATTTACTAGGACGAGCTGATTCAATATAAAATACAGTATTCATTACATATGCATCGATTAAGAGTTATTCCAGTGCTCAATTTTATCTTTTGATTTCATGGTGAATTTAATAAAATATTACTTACGAAGTGCTGCTGCTGCTTTCTGTCTGCTCATATTCGCGTACATCAATCTCGCTTTCGCTCTCTGAGCAGCTTGCAAATCAATCGCGCTGGTGGACCTAACTCCTGGCGTACCTCGATCTGCAGAAGTACAAGACAAATTAATTCTGCGGAGTATCAGCTTTACGTTTACATCAACTTCTACTTTACAACTTCTGTGCAAGATTAAAAAAACAGAAAATCAACGATAACAGTTCCGTTTGTGCATCTTTCTTTGCAATGTGACGTAACGACATGTACAAAGTGCGATCTATTTCTGAAGAAAATGACGATAGAACAATTACAGTGACTGTCTGTTGGTCTTTGTAGTATCGGGATACCAGATTGACGATAAGACCGAGGCAAGGACGGAGTACGTCTGAGCGGACCGTGCGGTTGACCCGTGGTCTGATGCAAATTTTCCGTACTACCTTCATATGTTTAATGTAAAGAAGAGAAGAAGTCGCAAAGCAGCATGAAAACAGAGTGACAAGTCCTTTATATTAGGATCGCAACACGAGTAACATTAATATATTCAATCGCAACGTAATCCGTTTTAATGGAGCGTTTTATCGAGGTAATAAACAAGCGGAAGTCCTTACCTGCCGCGCTCATCACAGGTCTGGCTGTACGTGGACTAACGCTCGACGATCTCGCATTAGCTACGACATTTAAGCTGTTACTACTGCCGCTATTGCTCAGAGACATCAAGGAGCGTTTGTACGACGCATCCAAGGTATTAAGTAGTATTTCAGCCTGCTCTGGAAAGTGATTTCTAAGTGCCCAGTATGAGCTATAAAAAACGATAAAATTATCAACGTTATTAAATTGACCTCGTCGTAAACGAAGGCAGGCATCGTTGGAACTTATCCGTCCACAAAGGACTACTTACTTCCTGGCAAAGACTCGCGCTTCCGCGTCGGAATCCGCGATACCCTTTTTGATCGCGTCCGGCAATATTGTTATGTGCTTCTGCAATATCTGCGTAGGCCAGGTCTGCAGGATTAAAGCCAGATATTCCCAGGACGCCCTGCGAATATCTTTGCTCTTGCTGTTCACGCATGATATAATAATAGGCACATATCGACTGCAGTAGGTATTTTGAAGGATAAAGCGAACTGCCACCGCACCGGCTGACGCCACGACCTAGTTACCGTGAAAATGGCAAGTGTAATTAAATTCTTATCTTCTATGGATTACGTAAAAAGTAATGGACACGCGAACGTCGTAAAATTCTACGAGGTATAAGTGTTCGTAGTAAAGATACGTAATTAGACTGAATATAGCGATTTGAACAATAATAGGATCTAAACGTAGCAGAGATCTAGCATTCCGTGAGACTTACCTTGGCACTGTTCTGTATGAGGTTCATTAATGTGAGCAAAACCGCCTCGCCAAAATTGGCGAATTTGTTCTTCAGGCTCTGACTCAGAAAAGCGAGAGTTATACACGCCTCTCGCACTACTTGGGATCTAAGGTCGGTGCATGCCTGCTCGAATGGTCGCTGTGCGTTCTTTAGGCACTCGTGGAAGTTTTCATAGTTAGTGCCACCAGCGAGTATAATGGCTCTTAACTTTCTCATCTAGGGGAAAAAAAATAAAAAAAATAGAAAAGACAATGTATAAAAAATTGTCAGGCCACGAAAAGAAAATCTCGTTTTCTCGCAATACATACGCTATCCATCCTCTGTTTCCAGTCCTTTTTATCGTCACCCACAGTATCCCTGATGACCTTCATCTGTTCTTCAAGATCCTTCGCCGAGAACAGATTGACGGTAGGCACGTCCTCGAACGAAGTAATAAAGCATTCTTCGTCGACGGCTCCGGCTTGCGCTGGACAGGTAATGATAGTTTTCTTTATATTCACTTCAATGCGGATATGTACATGTACGCTAAAGAATAACAATTGTTTATAAAAACTATACTCTTCATGCTTTACACTTTCAGAAACTATCAGTGAATATGATACTAATTCTAAAAGTTACACAAATTGCTGTGAACAGTGCTCAAGCGATCGCGAAATGCATTACAGATCAACAAAAAATGATGATTGCACGTGATAATAAATAAGCACTGTGTAATTACGTGTAAAGTTATAGAGATGAAAAGCGTATGACTGATCAAGAAGCAATAACGCGCAGGGCATTCATTATCCTAATTAGGGAAAAATTGATATAATTTATTGACAACACTCTGTGTTGCAGAAATTATTGACATCTAGGGTTCTAAATTATATCAACAGCGCGATTATCTATGCAGTTATTTTCTCTCGATCGGAAATATCTCTGGATTTTTTTCAAAATCTTTTCTAGAATAGTAATTGCCAATAGTATATAGAATTTAGATATACCTGTTGTCGATCTTACTGACAAAGCTCTTTTGATGGTTGTTGCCCTTGGGACCGTGTTGGATGAAATACCAGGAGGAGCTGTTTCATGCAAGCGAACAGTTAGCGTATCCTCGTCATCGAAACGTCAACATAACGTTGACCTTTTGCTGGCGAGTTTCTCTGACAATGTATTGTTAACAAAATGCAGAAGTAAAGCCGCAGTTGCGGTTAAAACTAAGCGTAAGTATAAGGATTACGGCATCCCATGTGCGCCTCGTTTGACGAGAGACCAGTGCTTCTGTGACGTCGAGTCAATGCTGAGTCATATATACATTTCGGATGTAACATAGAGACACATCTCAGGTAAAAATCACGAGACAATTGCTCACATAAAAAGCTCTGATTTATACGACACAAATTAGCAGTGCTACTATGTATTATCGTTTCATACAAGTGATATCGATGTTTAACATTGACATTCTAGCCAAATATGACACGAATACGTCTACTTTTTATAAATTATAAAAATAACTCGTTCCACGTATTTACATATATTTACATATATTGCTACTTGTCATTTTCACATCAACAGCTACTAACGAAAAACGATTTTAGAGAAACTTGCTTCACTGTTGTTCTACTCTTGCCATATATATCATGCTTAAAAGAAATAAAAAAATAAATTCAGAATATCAGATTGACGATGTAAGTCGCAATAGTAATTAAGTGACATGGTGAGAAGGTGACATGTAAAATACATTCGATAATATTTGGATATACCTAAGGCAGAGGATGGTGTTTTAGCGGGCCCAAATTGACCTCTTTTCGGAGGCAAGTTCAGCCTCTTAACGGGAGCCGATTTGATCTGCAATAAACATTATTTTTTTCTCTCAAGATGTTATTTCTATTTATAAACATGCAACGAAGCTGTCTTTCGGATTCCACACTTACCGCTCTATCGGTTTCGTCGCTATCTTTGCCAACTGAAACAAAAGAGAAAGAAAATCGTCACAATCGTGATTCACGCACCCTTTCTCGCTACACAGTTCCAAAAATAAATTAAAAAATTTAGAAATTGCGCAAACTTGAAAAAAAAAACATGTTAAATATTTAAAAGCAAAATAATAATCTAGAGAAAATAACATTTTACTATGCCCTACGATTCAGATTCAATCGATATCGTCTGATTTTGTAATAAAATGACAATGTAGGTTTTCTCTCAATAAATAAAAATTATCACTGCTATAAAAAACATCTGTGTATATCGTGAATTAATATATTACAACTCTACGTCACAAGATCGTCCCTTCGCGCAGCAGAATCAATTCATGTACCTAAATCTGGATACAGCCAAGGCGGCTTGTGGATATCGCAGTGACATCCTCTCGCCCTTGCACCCGGATGCTTCACTATATTATCCCATTGCAGTATCCACTTGCTGCTCGCGTCCCACAATTTCTTATCGATACTGGGATATTTTTTTAATCCCCGATGCAGGCAACGGTGCCCGCACGGTATCAACACGTCGGCGTCGTTCATCGCGATCGATGTGCACGATACTTTAGTCAGCATGGCAAGGATAAATTCCTCCACATGTCGCGGGAGAATTATAACGTTGACATTTCGCCAGCGTCATCGTCATCTTAATAAACCAGTTGCGAGTAAATTTTTTTTCGCCTCTGTCCTCGGTCGCACTATAATTTATTTTTTTTGTTTTTTTTCTAGATGCTGAAATATCAAAATAATATCGTCGTAACCAAATTATTAATTTGAAGAAAAAAAATTAAATATTTAAAACGCATTTAATAATTTGTGACTTAATTTAAAATAAATTTATTTCTGTCTAATTACGCGTCTTTTAGAGGAGACTTCATAAGTATCTTTCTTTAACCTTTAACCAGTACAATGAAAGACAAATAATCAATCGTAAAAGAGAAATCTTAGATGTTACGACGATATTTTTCCGAGGATGCGATAAAGAGCCCGTTTATCATGCGCAATTAGCTGAGTTATCTAAACTGTCATGTATCGATATAACTAGCGCTTAAATTTATCTCTTTCGATTCGTCGAGGAATTCTAATGAATGTCGCTCGAACTCAAGAAAGTGTAAAAGTCTCGAAATATTGTGGGGAAACTCGCGGTACGTGCGAGCGACGTGCGCGCAGTGAAAGTAATCTTCAGTCGTTTTTCTTTTCCCGCGCGAGCCACCTCGCGGCGAATTAATTTCTACATCTTAATTGGATTCCCCGCGAGCATACCTCATTAATTTGCCGCTCCACGCGAGCCACTCATTAGATCGTCTAATCGCGCGTGTCGGATGCGCGGATCTAACGAGAGGGGGATTAATCGATGCTGGATTTTGTTTTACAGACCTATTCGTAATAAAAGACTGACCTGAACGGCTTCACGGCCGTTAAATTTCTAATAACATTATTTTAATAATCATAATTAGCGTCATTAAATTTAACTAGGTAGATTTTAAATATTTAAGTGTTTGCGAAATTGCTGTTTATCGATTACATATAGAATGCGAATTTATTTATTCCTTCCCGCTTTCTCCAAAATGTTGCAATTTATTCTGCAATCTTGCAATTTTTTTAGGAGAGCATCCAATCGATAAAGATCACGAAACTCGTCGACAATATCAAACGACATCGCTTAATAAACCATCCAGGAAAAAATTATTGGAATTATTGTGACGCAAACTGGTAATTTGTGGCAAACGGCAACTGTAAGCGGCAGTTGGATCACTCTTTATATATCTCTCCCTGTCGGATTTCAAAATTGCCGGCGCGGCGTAACAGTTCCTAATGTTTGCTCTTGCCTTTCTCGCAGGCATCATATTATCTACCTCTCGAGCATTCTTTGCGGTTGTACGCATGCACGCGCTCTCGCATTAAAAGGCTTCGTAATATCCAGTTGCGTTCACGGTGGTAAAGATTCCTTCTTCTCCTGCAAGGCAGGCTCTCAAGAGTTTGCCGTATTACTCGAGTTTCATTCGTGTCTAAACCGCTAATGAGCTTTAATCTCCATATTACCCCACACCTAAAATTTGTTACGTTCGTGACGGTTACATTTCTTAATAAACAGATGATGTTATAATCCAACTCCTAAAAATTTGAACGGTTAACAAAGTGCCTATACCAATTTAAAAGTCACTGAAACGTTGTTAAGAGATATCGCTAATCAAAACTCGCCGTGCGAAGGATGGATGCCCGGTTGACTTCTCCACGGAACCAGTTCAATCTTCTCCGATAACTACGAATTCGCATACCTGGCATTACCGACAACGACCGATAGTCCAATAACAAAGCGAACTGTTATTACACACGTCGCTAATAATAACACCGGCCGGAATCGAGAATGCGATAGGCAACCGATTCCTCAGCTGTCGGCCGACGCGCGATCGCGACCCATTTATTAATATCTTCGATACCGGCTCCGGTGTTCTCCGGTAACAATACTAACAATGCACGTGCATTCACACGCGCGCGGCGTTACACGTAACGAGATCGGTTAATGGGGAAACCCATTTTCTCACGTTACAGATAGCATCGTCTCGCGAGCCTTTTCCTCTCGAGTTCCATCGTTCATTCAGATCTCCGCGCGCCCGCGCCGTTCAGATGAATTTCGTCGAGTTTACTTGCTGACTGCCGTGTCGGGAAGTTTTGAAGCTGCAGATGTTTGTACGTTTCGACAATTTGGTCTCGAGACTCTGGAGTAAACATGACGGGAAATGTATAGACGCGTAGTATCTTACGCTTGGAAAACGGAAGGAAACAAGCCCGAAATTATCGATTCTGACGTACCTACATGAAAGAACTGTTATCGAGGGAACGAAAGCTGCAGAGTGAAACGAGTCAAACTGAAACGACGCGATAACGCATCAAGCCCACTTGCGAGTGAAACGCGCTCCAATTTTACGTGGAGAAACAAACTACGTTTTCGAATAACAAACGCTTAAACAAGAATCACGCCACGCAAAGAGATCTATGTTAGATTACGGGCAACTTTCAGCCTGGCTGAATTTACCGGTCTCCACTCGATTTACCTATCTTGAGAACAGGCATTTTTTCGGAACGGAAGAGAAGAAATGTGTGTTTGGCTTACATCAGTTTGTTCCTCAAATTCCTTAAATTATTCGTGCGGAGACGGTCGTGGTTAAAAAAAAAAAAAAGAGAAGAAAGAAATCATCGTGCTTCCCGGAATCGGTTGCGTCACGCGATCGGCCTCTATTACGCGCAAGCCGATTACCGCACACGTGCGCGGGCATTTATCGCCGACATGGATTAGCATTGCTTAGTGGTAGACTAGCGCGGATATCGCGCATAAAAAGGGACACCGAGACGTGTATTAAATCACGCAAAAACCCAAGTAGACACCGCCGTTAGAACGACGCCGGCGAAAGATCGACGCGCGCGGTTCCGTCGCTAATTACGGCGTGACCGATCGAAGATCTTGATTAAGATCCCCGCTTTATTTATCCCGATCCCGAATAAATCGTGACGAGGCCGGTTTTGCGCGCCGCGACGCCGGTCCGCCTGGAGTCTCGTTTTACGTCTCGTTATAAGGCGATTTAGCCGAAATAATGTAGAGACGTTTCGGCACTTTGTGCAGTTCCGTCGAATTTCGTAGCGCCGAAATCGCGCAGTTCCAAACTGGTTCCGCATATTTAACAACGGTTATACATTAAGTCGTTTTTTCCTTCCTTTCAGAAATAAACGGACGGGCAATACGTCGAAGGAGAATGCAGAATCTCGTTCCTCGCTTTGCGCAATGTCGTTGTAACGCAGAAATTAAACAGCGCTGAAAGATTGCCCGAGTGAATAAACGCGATCTCGATTTTACGCTCGAAGTAAATGGAATAATTAATGAAAAATGCCGATGAGGGCGTTCGATTTTGATTTCAAAACGCGTCGTTCCCTTCACGCGTGCGAGGAATCGAGAACGAAGTAATGTTTCCCCGAAAGAGAAGCGAGACCGAGAGACGCGACGCTCATTCAGTTACATAATTAAGGCTTCTTCTCCACGCCTGCGTAATAAACGTGAATAAGCGTTTTTGCATTAACAATACCCCGTGCAGCAAATGCCCGAGCGAATCTAGTTCATCGCACGGCCGGGAAAGTGCATTAATAATTCCGACTAGCAGCCTCGGCACTCGGCAGTTTCGCACTCGCCGACGAACGCACTTTTGTTGATTTCCCCGACACAACACACAACACACGTACGGTAAACTCCTTATCTTTCTCAAAGCGGGCCCGAAACGTGACACAAATAGAAACGCCGACACGGTGCCGCGAGCCTATTCGAGCGAGACAAAAGTTCGACGACGGTATTATTGAAAATTTCGAGGTAAACCTTCGTGTGAGGTAAAAAAATCGTGTTTCTAGACATTCGACTTCAATTCTCAGCGGTGTAAGACGAGATTTCGAGTCAAGACTTTATTTCCGAGATTCAACGATCCTTCTTGAGGATCGGAACTTGTTTACGCGATTTCGGACATCGATCGTGCCGCGAAACAACGAAGATATTTTGACGCTCGCTGTAAAACTGGATATGAATGATACCGCTGCGCCGATACCGCGTGATTCTTTTCGGAATAACATGGCTCTCGCTCGCATCCCCGGTGCTTTTCCTTCAGCACTGTCTGACTGTCTCTCACCGCAGCCGCAGGCGCGAAACAATCGGACTCGCGCAAGCGAGTCCTATGCAGCTGCAGCTACGAGGCCGAACGCTCGCCGTTTGTTTCACAGAGCCCGGCCGTGCACTGCGCGAACTCATTCGATGAAGACGACGAACCGATCGTAATGATGGTTAAAACGTCGCACCGTCACGTGATGATAGGTCTCATCGATAGCGTCGACACGACACAACACGACGCGACGCAACACGAAGCGATAACGCACCACGCATGCACTTATCGTTAGAGAAGTTTCGCGCGAAGTAAACACGGCGGCCTCGCTTCGCGAAATGGTCGAGCAACAGTCGAGCGGCGTTTATACAGTCACAATGTTGACGGGAGAACACGAAGCGGTGCACAACTACGAATGAGAATGCAATTTTCGATTCCACGTAACACGAGGAAGAATATCGCGCACTCCTCGTTACGACAATCGCATTTTTCGTTTTCACATTTCACGGGAGAAGATAGACATCACCATCGCGTGTCCTCTCGGCGTCGAGATGATCGCGATCTCACGGCCGAAATCACGAGGACGCGCCACGTTTCTCGCACACGTGTCACCGGGGGAAAAGCGCGAGAGGAAGCGACGCGACTCGACAATACATTGCGAGGCGAGGGCTGCCTACAACACAACGGCGTGCGCGTCTCTCACGTTGCTAAACGCCGACTCGTTCGTTTACTCTCAACCGGACTGCCGAGAGTAAGCGCTTATGCGCGGAACGCGAGTAAAGCCGCCGTGCCGAAGGAGGGGGTCCCACACGGACCTTCCCCTATCGTTGGTGCCCCGTTGGAAGGGGCCAAAGACCATAGGGATGAACGAGGAGACGCGGGGCCTGCACGGTCACCGCCACCGATTCCGGAAAATCAATGCCAGCGGCGCTATTGTCAAGTGTGTCATTGGGGGACAACGTGGTACAGTCACGAAAACGCAGTTTTCGCGAGGTCGGATGGTGCGTGGCCTTTGATCATGCGCTAAGTGACGTATGTCGCGCGTGTAGAATTGTTAAGTTACACAGGGATTGTGTTCCAAGTTTTTCGTCTGTATAAATATCCATCGCGATCAAATTCGCATTATGTTTTAATTTATTCCATTTTATAATAATTGAGTTTCGTATATTTTATCGGAAAGCTTCTCTTTCAAATAAAATAATTATATATTACATATAAATATCATTTCTAATGTACAGAATGTTTAAAAAAATGTTAACATTTACATTGAAGTAACTTTTTAAAAGAAATAAAACTGATAACACAAAATATCATAGTAACAAATGTATTTCGTCTTCAAAGTCTCCACTTGTTCATCATTGTCAACACGTTCTTCGAATGTTCTCTAGGTGATTACCTGAGGCATTTCCATATAGCCCTAAGTTACTTCCATAAAAATGTTAACATTTTTTTAAGCACTCTGATGTATAAGGAATAATATAAACATTATTTCTTTTTTGTTGAAAATCCCTGTGTACTCATACATGTTGAATATGACAGAAAAAATGAGCGTTACGTCAATTCGAGGTCGTACACTTTATTGCATTAAAATAATAATTAAGGTTCTCGATCGTCGTTGCATTATTCTCCGTGGCAAGAAACTTTTATTACATCCCGAATGCTAATACGGAACGTCTCGCGCGGCGCAATCGCTCGCAAAAGTAACCCAAGCTCGATCGGCAAAAAGATATGAAAGCCGAATTGTCCTGTCAATAATTAAAGACTAATTGGCAAACGGGATAATTAACGCCGATCTCGCCGACAAGAGCAAGAAAGTCGAAGATGTCGCAATCGCCCCAGTGATGCACACGCTCGAGCGTGCGTCAAGCTTTCTGCCTTCGCCGCTTTGCATTCACGTGCGAAGGTGCAAACTGCGTCTGGCGTGGCTTTCGTTCGGGCTTTCCATCAGGGATTAACGTCCACTGTCCAGAGACGAGATCGACCGAGTTTCACCGTCGGAAGCATAAAAGACATCGAGCGATCGAGCTCGGACACTGACTAATCGATTTACTTCGTCGGACCGAAAACCCGAAAATGTTATTTGCCGATCCCCAAGTATGGCTAAGGCTGATCTTGATAATAAATTAAGCAGCTCATAAAAGTCAACGATTCGTTAATACACTTCATTATAAATACTTATATAATTTAACTAGAATTACATTAAGTAAGTGGAAAATGTGAGAATAATAAAGAGACAGTAAATGTGCGCGTAATAAATATATAAATATATAAAAACATACACATATGTGCATTTATATGTTATCTAATACGTACTTCTTTGCCACGGTCTGCTTTCGAAATTGCAATTTATTATTTTTTATTTCCTGTCTAAATCTTCAGCCGAGCCCTGCGTATGAAAGAACACCGCCGCGCCGATTTCGAAAGGATCGACAAATTGACCGCGATGGGAACAGGTGGGTGATTGATGCGGTTCGATTCAATTTGCGCGAGTTTTAAGTCCGTCGGTCCGGCGGCGGCAGAAGCGGTCGAAAGTGAGAGACGAGGGAAGGGAGGGAAGATTAATGTGTGGATCGCAAAATAAGGCTCGGTTATGTCGCCTCGTGATAAACAAGAAAGGACCGGAGAGCGCGCGCCGTGTCGAAATGCCGCCCTCGTAAATCTGTCGTTAAGTCCATACGCGTGTTTCGGATCGAAGACACGTGAGCGTGTGCGAGACGTTTCGCAAGATTCGCGCGAAACTTCGGCTGGATCCTTTGACGAATTTACTTTCGATCGACTCCCCTTCTTTCGCGACAATTCCGACGATCCTGAGATCGCAGAAATATCTAAAGATATATCGAAAGTCGTGATTTCAGCCAATCAAATCTCAGAATTCATAATCTGGAGTTAATTTCAAGCGGGCTTTGATCCGTCGCGAATTCCAGGAGCTCGATAGGATCGATGCAAGTCGATCGTGTTTCTACGGGAAGCGAGATGATAAATTATTGCTGGCTGAGTATCGCGCAACCCTTAATTAACGCGCGACGCGATGCATTAAGGCATAATTAAGCACGAGATACAGCTTGCGGCGGCCAGATCAAGCGGATCGATATACGATTACAATACTCAACTATAATCGACAAAATTACGTCCTTGCGCGACGTATTCCTCGATATAATTCATATTTATCAGCATATCTCGAAAATATATCGTGTACTCGATCATTATTACGCATTAAATTTGAAAAATAAATCCGTCGAGGTTTAAAAAAACACTTAAACTCAATACCAAGAAATTGTTTAAAAAATTTTAAAAATATTTTGTAAAATTCTGCGATGTCTCGGTACTCAAAAGAATCTGTCGGACCCCGATTGCGCAGCTTTAGGGTCAAGCGACGCTGAATAGTTCAATCATTTGGCGTGATATAAAATACCGGAAGAGCGTATAAACGGCCTCAATCCATCGTGGCTGCGGCACGATTTCCACGATGCAACAACTAACGTGTCGCGAAATATTTCGCGGCTTCGCAATTTTTCTAGATGCCGTCAGGTGTACCGGCGAAAAAACTGGGCCAACGCGCGTGCAGTTTCCCCCCGCAAGTATCATCCTCCTTTCTCTCTCCCTCTCTGTCTCGCAATTATGCCTGCATTCGTATGTACGATGGAAGTGGTATCGGTAATTACATTTGACGGTATAATTAAGGTATATGCAGCTGCGTGGGTCGAAGGAGTTGTGTTTTCTGTTCTTTCGCGAAGCTCGCTGTCGATGCCGTGTGCCGTGTCCGCCTCCTTAGAAATTCAGCACGGATATGCGTTACGGAACGGAGTGTTGCGGAAGAACGGGAAAAGAGTCAGAAAATACACGGCTTCCGGCGAACGGTTCTAGCGCGCGTTTCCTGACCGTTCGGGTGTCCTTGGTGAAAGCGAGTTAGTAACTTAATTCGTTGCGCTAATTGGCGTCCGTGTGCGCCTGCGAGTTTGCGATGTTCGAGACGTGAGAGAGATGTGATTTGCGATATGAAAATTAATCGTAGAACATCGGGGAACAAACGTCCCCGTTCTTTAGAAAATGGAATAAGATCGTCAAGTCGTTCTCTTTGTAAGAAGTTGGACGTTTCCTGTCTCAAAAGATATTTAAATAATTTTAAGACTTCATCTCTTCGCGCGACTGCAAAGAAATCCTGAATGAAAAGATAGGGATTAGAATATTAAGAGAAACACGACCGTCATGGTATATAAATCAATTTAGAAGAGAACGCCATTTACGGTCCAAGCTATAGAACTACTGTGTTCTACTAGCTAAAAGCTAGGCTACTAAGCCTAATAATATTTCTGTGTATTTCCAAGTACACATAAGGAAAAATGGCAATTGAAGTTGCGGGATCCGTCGAAAACCATAGTAGCAAGTCGAAGGCCAACTTATGATGAGCAATCGCACGTCGCGGCCACTCGCAAGACAAGGATCATTACGGACACTATTATCGACGAAAATAAGTCGACGCTTGAATTCCGTTTTTTGTGTTTCGCGTCGCAAAACGAATGAGACGTATAATTGGCTGCTAAACTAGGTACTCTCCGAACAGTCCGAGCGACCTTCGCCAAGCGAGGAAATAATGATGCCTCGAAAATACGCAGGAAATTGACAGCATTGATCGTACGTGAAAAACGGCGGTTTGAAAAATTATTGCAGGCTGATAAATAAAGACGGATTTGGTGGAGAATTCTCGGTAGACCTTCGTCGATTTCCGTTTTGCTCCTTTTTCCGACTTTTATCTCATAAGACATAAAAGATACTTAAAGAGATTATCATCAAATTAAGATCCTATCCTTGATCGATGCAATCTTAATACAAACCAATTTATTTGCCTCGTTCGCGAGTTAAATCCGCTGCAAATTTTAATATCGTGTTAAAGTGAGTACAAGCGCTTCAAATATGATGAACGAAAAGCACAGTTCGAAATCTAGCGTGGAATAATTTACGCGGCTTGTTTTAAAGACGCACTATACTCATGAATAAGAGACTGCCAACTAACAGACTTCATTACGATAAGGTAAGAACCTCGGGCAAAACAGGGCACATAGTTCCGGGAGGAAGAATAAGAGAAAAGTCACGGTCGATTATAGATTTTCTGAGTGGCGTCACGCGCTATGAGATCATCGGCATCGGAAAATGTGAGCGTTGATTCCCGCGTACGAGGTATTGCCGTTAGAGAGACGACGCTAAGAAGAATCGCCCACACGGCCTCTGCACCCAGAAGGCAGGCGATAATACCTCCGCCGTTACATAATAGCGCATATACATTGCGCATAATCGCACATGAACGCTTATCGTGCGCGATGCCGTATGTCACGGGTTAGACAAACAATTACTGTACCATGCATTATAGAGCAATTTATCCCTTTTTTATTTGAAAGGGAAGAACCATGACACAGAGATTCTCCAAGTATTCCGATTCCCGATCGCTTGATTGTCTGACGAACCTCTCATCGTACTTTTAATGACGTCTTACTCGTCACAAGAAAATCGTAATATAAAAACATGAATTGATGTCATTAACGCCGATTATTAACGCTAAAGGTAAAAATTTAAACAGAATTAATTATCTCTCCAATCGACTTTTCTGTGAGAAATTCGGACAGCTCGTTTCGTTGCCTAGTTACGCAAAGGGTAACGGGGCAACGGTCAAAGAACGCGCAATGAAAGGGCAGCAGCTGGGCATTATTCTGTATTTTCATATCTGATCGTGCGCACACCGGTGCGGCGCAACGTGGAACCGTGCGCTGCTCTGCGGAGATAAATCTGCGTGTTACCCTACCTTTCACTTGCGCACGTGTGCATTGCATCTCGCTGCCCTCGGGGTAAGGTCGCATAATAAGGCGCGAGATTAAAAGCAGGCGCGGGTGGCGATGCGAAATTCACGACGCGTAACGGGGTAGTTTCCTATCGCGTGACAAGCCGCGGGAACGTCGGAAGCGAATTGTCCTCGCGAGGATTGACACGCTTTAATTAAAGCTACTGCGGAGTCTAAGAAACAATAATTTAAAATTTAAATCTATGTTAAGATTTAATTTAAATTTAAATCTTCGAGGTTTTGCTCCATTTGAAGATCGATCTTAGCAATTTTTATATCTATACCTGAGGTTTGTAAATATGTACATAAGTATACAAGTAAAAAAATTGTCAGTTTGATTTACAAAATATATATATATATATTTTTTTTTTTTTAATGATAAACACTTTTTTTATCGTCGCGCGACTTTTATCGATTTTATTTACATCATTTCTATTTTAAGTTACGAGAGAAACGATTCGAGAGAAACGTTTGACGCGTTTCGGAGAGATCGCGTGGTGTAATCCTGTCTTAACGCGAACTTCTAACACAATCGCGCTGCACGGGGTCACGGGGAAAGAGAGAGCGAAAACGAGACTTATGCAAATTTTTGTTCGCTCGCC
This sequence comes from Temnothorax curvispinosus, assembly GCF_003070985.1. NCBI lineage: Eukaryota > Metazoa > Arthropoda > Insecta > Hymenoptera > Formicidae > Temnothorax > Temnothorax curvispinosus. The sequence continues at coordinate 413,571 of NW_020218739.1, read as the reverse complement.
GGACGCGCGCAACCTTTCCGCGTCGCATAACTTCGAGGATACCGTCGCGATGACGATTCTAATCGGTGTATTCGCCGCAGAAATTCTACTGTGGTGGATTTAAAAAAATATATATTTCGTCCCGCGGTTCTCATTGGTATTCGACAAACGGGAATCTGGTCGTCAAAACACGGCGGACGGGTGTCACGAGAGTGATTACGTCACGATGAAGTATGTGTAAATCATAAAAAAGTAGAAAATTGAATGTACGCAAAGCGTTAGGCAAACGTCGTTCGCGTTTATGCATGAATGAATAAGACAGACACCGATCGATGTATAACACGGCCGATCGGAGATTAGTTCTTCAGAATTATTCTAATCGCGAGAGTAAATTGAATTTTCTTCGCGCGGCATAATTTCGATTAAATTATACGTTTTCAAGTTAACATACGAGGCATGTTAGATGTGCGTGGTATTCGATGGAAACGCTAGGATTCTGTAACGCTGCTATAGAGCGCAACTTGTTCAGGAGGCTGAAATATTCATAGATGCGTAATCAGTGTATAGAACGCGCCGCGAGTCGCTCTAATAACGCCTGAGATTGATCCCTTCGGACTTCGCCATGACCGGAAGTTCGAATGTCCATGAAAGGAATGGACGGCGCTTCGCGGAAGATCGTCATTAGCGCTTCACGGCTATTTTGAGTTCTATTAATATCTCTGAAATCAAGCGAAGCGCCGTGGCTTCTCCTCGCCAAGCCCAGGTATGATCTAATCGTGATCGTATATGCGCAGGGTGTAGCAAGGAAAACAGTTGCGCATCTTTGATCTTCGAGAAAGAGAGAGAAAGAGAGAGAAAGAGAGAGAAAGAGAGAGAGAGAGAGAGAGAGAGAGAGAGAAGCGTGAGTTGAAAAAATTTCGTAGAATCTACTTAAAATTCATTGAATAACGAAAGTATAGAATTCTTAAACACGCCACATCAATATGTGCCATCGATTCTAAATGCTACTTTCACCAGGATGATAAATAGCCTCGCGTTAATTGCCAGTAATTATTTAGTAAACTTTTCTATCGACATTTATGTCGCGACAACAGCGGAATGTTTAATTACTTTGATTCGTAAGAGTAATTTATATTAGATGATAAACAATCTTGTCGAACGATGAGAACTGCCTGGCCTTTCACGGAACTACCACGAATAACGCGGTTATTAATGATAGAAACTAATAATCGCACGATGCTCGAGAACGAGAAATGTCGCGGAACTCCAATAAACCTTGGAGGAGATGAAGATGATGCAGGCGCGAAGATGATATTTGCGGACTGTTGCAATCGCGCGCATACACGAGGAAGTCCCTTCTCGAGCAACCGCAACATTTTGTGTTGCGATCGATTACGCAAGCGGAATGCTACGGCGGCGGCGGTGGCGATTCTCGCCGGACGAACTTTTGCTCTCGTATCGTCTCGATTGATAGGAAATAATCTCCGTTGTCGAGACGCGAAGGTGCCAAGTGTGCGGTTGCCGGCGCGACACGTAATATTCGCGACCGAAATTCGAACGGCCGACGAGCCGAGACGCGACGTTACAAGGCCGTCCGTTTCGAAGCGGGACAGCCTTAGCTTCGGTATGGATTACAGGCGCGGCGCTTGAAACAATATACCGATACGATGTATCGCACGCGGTTCTATCACTCTGTACGCAATATTATGTAATCTTCCCGGCACGGTGGACAGATAACGCGAATCAGCGACCTCGTTGTATCGTTCGTTCAAGAAAACGAAACTTTACGCGATGGAATGGCGCGAATGACTTTCCTCTCTCACGCGTGAACTCGGAACGTTACTTTGTTGTCATCAACGTCATTCATTTCCTTCGCCGGAAGTGTAGAGGTAAAAATTTCGATCGAGCTGAGATATCGACGTGTCATTAAATCGAAGTCAGCGACGAGGTACACGGTACTGTGGAAGCGGTGCGGCGTGTATTCTCGTCACATCGAGGAACACGCGGTCTTCGGTAAATATTCATGATATGTGCGTGTAACGCTAAGCTGCGAGGAGGACGAGGCGGGGCGAGCAGACAGGTGGAGGAGTCTTCCTGCATGCGAAGGCAGGATCGCCGCGTGATAAACTCCACGGCTGCGCGATGGCAGCACGATACACGCCTCGTGCGCACGTTGAATAACGATATGCGCCGCGTGGTATACGCGCGCCTTACTTTTTCGTCATCGTCGTCGTCGTCGTCGTCGTCGTTGAACTTAAATTAAACGATACCCCGCAGCGTCAGAGAATTCAATCAGTCTACTCACCATCGGACGACATTGCCAAGGGTAAAAGATCACCAGCGGCCTTCAGTTGATCGAACTTATCTATTAGCAGAAGCATTCTGTAAGCAGAAGAAACGAGCCGTTTACATAACGTTGCGATCGAGAATTTTATGGTTTCGTTAACGCATCGCACCGATCAGTTGATATTTAACGAGAAGAAGAAAAAGTTTCTCGAACGACTGAATCACGATTAGGAGATACGCCATAAAATTCTATGCAGACCGAAAGCCGAAAGACAATCGCTTTCTCCGGCCATTTCACTTACTTGGCTTGCGGCACATTGTGCTTTCTTTGCAAATCGACGCGTAATCTATCGCCTACGTGTCGATAGATGTCCGCCAGCGTGTTCAGAGCAGTTTCCCGAACCTTTTCCGATGGATCAGACAGCAGCTTTACGATACTCGGGATCACCCCCGACAGTGCCATCTCGTCTGCTCCATGTCTGAAAAAATTCAAACGTTCCATTCGAAAAAAATCCATCATTTTTTATAAATATAATTTATTTCAAATAAACGTAGAATTGCCACTCACTCGTTCAGCGTTGTCGTTAACAGGATTAGAACTTCCTCCCGTAATTTTGCATTCTTGTGATTAAAAGCTGGACGAAGTCTATCCAAAAGATTCTGAGGCGACATGCATCCCTTCTCCATAATTTTCAGGAGCACCAGTTGCGCTTTCTCCCTGGTAGCATCTTTACTGTCACCTGTAACAAATGTGAATTTAATCGTCGATTCGCACACACGTGAAAATTGGGGGCGACGCAGCATTCACGAATATCGTCGGTTCGCGTGCGTGATGCGTGACGTTTATTCTCAACGTCGGCTTCGTGGGACAGCTGAAAGCGATCGGCGCGGCGGACCGGTTCTCGACAAATATGGTGTACACATCTGTCATAGACTTCAACCTCATTAGAGGCGTTTAAACGTCACTTCGGTTCGTTCTATTTGAAACTCATTTAGCGATTTAAGTATATGATTCATCCAATATTCGACGAAATGTTCGCGCAGCTCACTTTCGAGATACAGGAAGAGGGGTATAGCTTTCGATATTAAAATTATCCGCGGTTATCTTTATATCGCGAACAGAGAATTTTGCAAGAGCTGGAATACACACGGGTATTCTATCGGTGCCAATTATCGGCTACGGACCGTTCGTGGAATTATCGATCGTCGTAAATAATAATAAAAATTTTTGATATCGCGTATCGTGCCGGCCGATTCCTCCTCGAAAATGATTTACGAGACAATCGGGTAGAACAAATACGCCCCGTACTCACCTAGCCTGTCTATCGTCGGCTGGATGATGGTGGAGATGTAAGGCTTGAAGTCGTGACCCATCCGATCCGCGAGATATGTGAGGATCTCTAAACCATTCTGGACAACCTGTAAAAGAAGAACACGTGCGTCGTTTGAATTTATGGTACATATCGGCCGATTATAGTCGCGGTGGCAATGATTGTCCTCCTTCGGTGGAATCGCGCCGCGCCGTCCGCGTCGCTTTCGCGCGTACCGGCCGGCGCGGCGCATCAAGGCGATCGAGGTCTACCGGTTAATTTAGCGAGTACAGAAAGTGTTTATACGGGACACCATTACGGTATATTAATTAACACTACCAACTACGGCGAAAATGCCGACTAATAATAGAAATTGCCTTGACGCAATCGACTTTCGCATTCTTCGCGTTTCAGAAACGCGATTATGTCATTCAAAAAGTCGTTTCTAAATATATTTTATTTTGTATTATTGTATTATTATCAACAATCTTTATTTTATATCATTTAATATTTCTTTCGGATGGAGGGCGGCGGTTTGGTCTAATGGTAGAGCGCCAGACTCGTAACGTAATCTGAAGAACTAGGTTCGAGTCCACTAAACCCATGTAAATATGGAATGTTTTTCCGTAAGCTGCGCCCTCCGTGCAAGATAGGCTCTTGTGCGGAGCAAACTGGGCTCCGTCTTTCGGAAAGAGACGTTAAGCCGTTGGTCCAAAGGTTTAAGTGAGAGGAGAAGGGTAGTATTGGATGAGAATTGAAGAAAGGGTTGGGAACGTCCCTACAAAATGCCTTGCAACCCTGAGGGGAGTCAATAAACGTATTATCATATTTCTTTCGGATGGAAATTCGAAGAAAAAAAGGAACTAGCATAAAACAGAGAAAAGAACATATTAGCAAGAATCGATTATTTCTTCGAGTGAAATACCTGGTAATTCATCTAACGAGAATGAATCTCTTTTCGGATCACCTATGACCTATATAAACGGAGAGGAGTAGGTCTAACGCGGTCTAACGTCCATTTTTGTTAACGTACATTAACTTTAATCTTGGTTAAACTTATTTTTTATCTCTTTCTAGTTAAAAAAATTAGAAAAAGATGAAAAGCAAGTTAAATCAAGATTAAAATTGATGGTAAGAAGTGTTGGTAAGAAATGGATATATGAGATCGTAATATTGACATCTCCAGCTCGTGTGATGCAACACATATATCGATCCAGTCGATCCAGAGGCAGACGAATCCCATCCTCTTGAAGATGGAGAATCGCATCGTGTGTTTCCGCTCACTCGTTATTATGCGAGTCTCGCCAGACGCGAGTGCACTCGTGATTACGACCTCAGTAATACGACACGCGCAAACAGAATGCCGTTTCTGTTAATCAAGAGAATGCACAATTAACCAACCAGCGAATTTCTAATCGAACGCTCGCAGTTTAGTGCCTGTTAAACGCGCGCGAAAGGCGACTGCATAGTAATTACGGTAGAAGTTATAATTAAGTAACGCAAACCATTAAATAACGCCAACGATAATACTATCTTTAACGTGTCAATTTTAATATCCTATAATATACACAACATTTATAACTACGCACCTAAAGAGGATATCTAGGTGAACCTTCGTAAATTTATTTTTCAATTAAGCAGCCTGTGTATTATCGCATCGTCACGAACTGCAAAAGTGTTGCGATGCAGTGCGGCGTTTAATACATTTAACGAAGTGCTATACATAGGCGTATAAACCTATTTTCGAGCCACGGGGTAAACGTTCTCTCAGGGCTATCGTCTGACTGTGACATCATTGCTCAGCACCGAGAGTTTTTGCTCTCCTCTTTAGTTTTGCTCTCCTGCGCCATTATCTTCAATCTCTCGATAAAGCTACACGCACCTCCGATCCATTCACGATCGTATCTATACGTATCACAAAGTGACTTCCACATTAAGTATATCTCTATGCTACATTGCACCGCGAAGCGTAAACATCTCAATAAAATCTATTTTGGCACACGTCTTTTCGATATCAATTGCACCAATTGTCTTTTAAGTAAAATAACGATATGCGATAATTACATAACGTTACAAATATTTGCGTTTAAAATAGTCTTTTTGAAAAAGAAGCCCATTATATACATTATTATTAAACTATAAAAATCAGAAAACATTTTCCAAATTAATGCCATTCTGTATGTCCTTAAATGAACATTTTCGGCAAGATATCATGCTGGTCTTCGCACAAAGCAAACGTACGATGAAAGTGGCTCTTTGTAGCGACACGCGAGGAGAGTCATGCGAACTCGTATAGTATATAGTATATACGATACGACTATGACCACACGGCCGCGGCGTGGGCGAAAGATCCACGGCCTTACTAGTCGAACTTGGGTGCACGATCCGTTAAAACTGTTGTTAGCGCTACGTGGGAGGCTGCGCACATTTCCCTTTGCACGCACGCAAGCACGCAGAAACGCATCGCGTGCAGACTGCAACAGTTGCGTCCGCGAGGCGCCACGTGGTCGGCGGAAACGGGCCCTCCGAGAAATACGTGCCCGTGCCCCCGTCGAAAATACGGAACGCGTATTTTCGGGTACGCGAGATATATCGGGTATCAAATACGTCGCTGAACTTCTTGGCAGTTTAACAGAAAAGCCACAGGAAACGAGACGAGAGATTTGTCGGCGGTTACGAAAGCGAATGTGGGAAAGCCGAGTCAATTTTCGTCGAGTCTCTTCTATAATAATATTCTATAATATTCTTAAGGCATCAACAACATGGAACGATTCATTTCCTTAGAATCGCATCTCTCTTTATCGTCATAAAGTTCCTCGTAGGTCCGCGCTGAGATGCGAAAGGGGAGAAACGGAGAAATGCAAAATTTCATCGTGCCGAGAGTCGGTCGTCGGGCGATTTGCAACGGACTATATTTGGCAGCTCATATTACTCGGTTATCTCTCCACCGTGACCGTAGTGCAGACAAACGTGCTTCAATGCGCGAGATAAAGCGCGATTCGATAGTGTCGCAGCGTATTCGTTCTCGTTTTATTACGATAATTCCGAGGCAAAGCGGCCGACACTGTTTGGCGTAGTTTCGATGTTACGGAAGATATCCCTGAGTACATACAAAATTCAAGGAATTCCAAGGTAATAATTCGCTCCGAGTTCACGAAGCGAACGAATTGTACGCGGCATTTCGTATAAAAATGAGATAAGCGGGAAATTTTGTAATCGTGCAGCTTGACTCTTGACAAATAAGTCGGTTGAGAGCCGCTTGAGATGGATTCGACGATGACATATGTGTCTCTGCGCTTTACCGCTTCTCGATCGCAAACATTAGAGTGCACAATATTGATATACCTTTTCTTTCCTTCGGTTTTAAGTCGTCGTGAATGTTGTACAAGTGTACGCAAGTAATGAAGTAACATTATGTAAGAGATGTAAAACGGTTGCGCTCTCACACCGCATGGTAACGCAAGTATGTAAAAAAACATCGAGGTGAGGGTGATGTCATACTTTAAATCCTGAAAAGGAAACATCTCTGCACGGCGGGGCAAAAAAAAGCGAGTAGAACGCGCGACGACTGTAGAGACTGCGGTTCGGTTCGCGTTTTGTCCTGTGTCCTTGACATCGATACCGTGCACTCCGTGCCTTGCAGAAATGATGCAGCATATCGTCCCGTAAGGAGAGACATTGTTAAGTCTAATTACACGCGACGATTCACAGCCGGGCGACCATGGTTCGCGACAACAAAGAGTCCTTTGCGCTTTAAGACCCTACTTATCTACACTTTACGTCTTTGCGTAGCGACGTAAAGGCAATACGTTTCATTTTTCGCTCGCTCGACTGTTAAAATCAACCAAACAAATAAAGAATCCTCTTTTGTATAGATACTTATATAAGGAAAAAACTATTGTTAAAAATATTATATCTATAGTATATTACAAATTGATTTTATAATCTCGTACTTGTATTGTTAAAAAGCTCAGAATAACATGAAAAATATCTCATTGATGTAAATACAAAATAAATAAAAACGCAGAACCATTCTAGCAATAAAGATCTTGTCAGAAAATCTCGCGAGACTAAAAAGCGCAGAGGAAGTTTAACAATGAGCTACGTCGCCGGTTCTTTCATTACATTTTAAAGAACCGGGACAGAAAGAAGTAACTCGGGCTAACAACTATCGGGAATAACTTGTAAAGGAACCGTGTTTTATCTCGTTCTCTCGGCAGTCTGCCAAAATCGCAAATCAGAGTGAAAAGCGTTTCGTCGAAGATTAAGGACAGTCCGCGATTTGTTTGGCGAGGTATATTCATTAAGAAACCACCGGCCGAGAAAGCGAAATTTTTTTCAGCGATGCATACCCTATTCTTACGACCGAACACAATGGATCGCCGCGGGCAGCGAACAGCTGAAAAGGCCCGCTTTTGACGCACTCCCGAGTACGTCATGAGTCCTCGTTCTTGTTCCCGCCCTGCCCCGAAGGTGAAAACGACGCGTGCCACTTGCGGATTCAATATCGAGACGGCAACAAGTGGCGCCGAACGATAATCGCGCATTCATGTTCGATCCTCGTCCCAAATTTTATGCGTCGAAATTAAGCGCGACACGCGCTTCCGCTGTCTGTATCTCATTCAGTTTACTGACGTCCGACTCGCCAGCGCGTTATGTGAACTGAACGAGGCATTGTGAAGGAGAGTGAACGATGGTCGTTTTCTCGAATCGAGTGGAAAAAAGGGTTTCATAAAATTAAATCGCGAGAGCATATTCTTAAATAATATAAAAGATACCAAGTCAACATTCGATATTGGAAATGCAATTTTTATCTTAATAAAGTTTTAATTGGCACAAAACGAGAGAAACTTGAAAAAGAAAAAAATTGTTTGAATCTCGAACGCAGAATTAACGTAACCTCCCAATTTTTGATCGTTGCGGAGATTACTGTAAAGATGCAGAAAGGAGTTATAGATAAAAACACGAAAGAAACGGAAAGGTGACGCGAACGACAATAAAAAGTTGTGCTAAAAATAGCAATGAACGCTCGATTGTATGTACAGGCGCACACGAGTACGATTTCGTTCGTGTACATGTGCGTATGTGTATCAAACGTGCGAGTTCATACATAATGCAGGAGTTTCCAAATTTTGTCTGAAACTCGTTTCGGTTAGTTATTTATCGCGTTGTAAAGCAATTTTTATATATATACGCGAATGGAAAATGACGTAAGATGATTTATCAATAAGCTTCAACTGGTGATGGATTTTTTTTAAAACTTGCGCATGTATTAATTACAAATATGGAAATCGCCAGTAATTCGATAACCAAGTGAAACACGAGCAAAATATCTGAGTAAAATTATACGGAGTCGAAAGAAAAAGAAAATGATTATTAAAAAGAGAGAATAGCTGTTAATTTCATTAATTATTTGCGTAAAAGAAACATTTAAAAAATATATATGTCATCCCGTATTTTACAAATTAGATCAATTTGTTGCAATCTGTCTCATGAAGAACGTTTTATCAACCAGATATGAAAAATGTAACGTTACGATGAGTCATTCCCAGTGTTACCGCCCAAACGAGGAGAATGATTTCTTACTCCCACTCATCTTAGAGTAGATTTTACCACACGATATAGCTTCAACGTTTTAGCTAACGTTAACTCGTAAACACGTCATTGTCCGTAAAACTCTCGGTAAAACTGTATCTTGTCGTAGATTGATCGAAACTTATCAAGATTTTGTGAACGCTCGAGCTTTACTCGGGATAATCTTGGAGCATCTTAATTGATCGAAAGTAAATTTGAAGTTTATTTCAGGCACGTATTTGAGGCAGACGTACGAGAGTGACGCGCGAAAATTTTGACAAAACTGCGAAAGATTATGCGCGGAATACAAATTCAAATGAAATCACTGGGACCGTACCTGATGGTTCAAATCCTACGATAAAGTTTCGAGCCACTCTCGATACTCCATTAAACTGTCACTCGGGCTGCTGTGCATTCCTCTCGATGGGGTCAAAAACTCGCATCGTACACTCGGCCATTACCGGAGAGCATTTAGCGACTTGACTGGCTCCGACTAAACGACAGCCCTGCGTCGATCTTTGCGACACGTTAGCAAAAGACACGTTAACGTACATGGCGTGAAAGTTTTTTTCCCCTTATTTGCGAGTGAACCGAGCTCCGTGATTCTTTTACGAGTGAAAGATGCACGGTGAATTAAGTAAATTTTGGAGCCGATATATGAAATTAACCCTCACAGGTCACACTGGGTCGATTTTACCCGACGCCAACTCAACACATGCGTATATCTCCAGCCACCTATAAAGTTTATTTTTTTTTAATTTTTAAAGGAGAAACAACAGTTTGAAAAAAAATCAGTTAAAAAAAAATGTCTTCATATTTTTCAAAATACAAAAAAAAAGGATAAAATTTAGAGCAAAACAAACTAAACAGTCGTATTTCTGAGAATCTGGCAATGAATTTAAAAAAAAAACACGTCCCAAAAGCTTGCTTAGACTTGAAGTTACAAGCGTTTCAAAATCGCTCGGGTAAAAAAGACCCAGTGTGACCCCAATGCGCTGTGGCGTAAGTGTGACCTGTGAGGGTTAATCCAAAGCCTTTATCTATTACTTAATTTTTGGAAATCGAGATACGGAAAAACCTGTTATGCAAATTAATTAGAAATTTTTAGCGTTTTCAATTCAATTACGTCTACGATCGTGACCGTTGTCCTCGAAGGTCCAGCAAACGAAATAAGTAAATAAATGAACGATGGCACATTTAATTCGGCAAGAGTACCGAGAACGTAGAAGGAGTGCAACTCAATCGGCAACAATAACACATCATAAACTCGATTGCTTCGATCGCTCAATGCAGATTGAGCAATTTAAAGGTCATCCCGGTGAATCCCAACGTATCCTTTGCCAAAAGAGGATCTCGAAATATCTCCTCTCCGCGGTACGTCACGAGGTGCAACGTTCTTTCTTAAAGATGTGGTCGTAAAAAAAAATCAACACAAAACGAACAAGCGATGAAAGGAAGTCTAACGATAACGTCGTTATAATGATCTTTGTGACAAAAATAAATTGAATTTGAAAGCGCGGTCTCTCCGACTGTACAAAAATAATCTACATTTATAACGGGACGAGGTCACAGCCCGAGTGTTAAAGGTTGCATACGGTTGAATACCGGAGGTATTGAGAACCCCTGTACGTACACAAAGTAATAAGTTTGTCACTCGACACACCCCGGCCGGCACCTCGCAATCGTACGAAATTAGGATTGAGTGAGATCTAATGTAATATGACACTAATAAAGTATATATGAAGGAAGGGAAAATAAACGTCCATAAAGAAAAGATATGAGGAACAAATAGAAGTTCAATTCGCAGTAACGCATCCAACTTACGAAACGACATTTTCACGTTTAATATCTCTTATCTTACTTAATTAAATGTGCCAGTGTCTCTTTATGTAATTAATTAAGTGCGCCAATGTCTATTTCACTTTCTCTTCAATCCTTGTACAGATATTATCTCATTGCGTATTCGTTGCACTTTATTCTCCGCTTCTTGTGTTCAATAGCGCATTGTCCGCCGGATAAATGCGGCCGAAATATCGACATATCCATACGCAGAAAATAAAGATTAAACGGAATGCTATGTTGATGTATAAACATCCCACTTTGTGTGCCCTTAACAACAGCATTTTTACAAGACTACGCATTGCTTGAGCTTATTGCGCAATATGCAAAAAGGACCGACATGTTAAATGTGTTAATTAACTATTTTCTACGCTAAATTAAAGTTCATTTACACAACGTGTCGAGTTTCCCTGCTCAGATTTTAAGGTATCGCGATGGAAGACGCGAGATGTATTCTCCCAGTAAATACAAATACATCGATACGCTGCCTCGCTGTTCTCGAAGGATTGTTTATATCACGCACGGCGTTCCAATTTACAACGTTTATTAGCGTTTAGTCTTACTCGTGTATCAGATCACTTTGCGATCACAATGTGCCTTTAAATCCCTTTAAACACCATTATGCCAACTTGCTTAATACGCAAGCACTTCGAGTTAAATAAATACCTCGGCCAACATTGCGGCTCGCGCGGAACAACTTGCGCTTTCGCTTGCGAGAGTCCGTAGAAAAGGGTATACCGTAAACACAGGTTCCGAGAGTCATAAACCGCAAAGACGTATTACTTTGGCCCTCGGGAGGTCACTTGGACCCGTCGGAAGGAATAAACGGAAGAAAAGTTGAACCAGTCGGGCCAGTCGTTCACTACCCAGTAAACGGCAGTAAATTATGACAAATAGCACTTTCATCGGCATTGAGGATACCGGGATTACTTGTACTTGCTCCTTCGCGTCATTCCGGCGCCCCACGGACCGCTAAATCGGTCGTTCCCGTTTTGCGACGCGACGCGCGGAGGTGAGAACAGGGGCGGTCGCGTTCTCACGTGCGAGCGCGAAAAAGCGGCGTTTTACGGAGCGCGCCGAAGGCGGCGGCTGATCAATCGTCTCCTTTCTCCATTTATGGACCGCGCGCGTCATGTGCTCGACTAGGAGGAGGCCGCGAATCCAACGTGATCGATTCCGATTGAGCGTCAACCCTCTGTAAGACCATATGACTTAGAAGTTGCATTATGGAACGTACCTATATATATATATGTTCATTTTTTAAGTTTCAATGATTTAATCAATGGTTTCCCACTTACCGGTTGGTGCAACCTTTTTTTCCACAAGCAAAAAAAACTCCAGTTACAGAAGGTTAAGGCCATGTTAATTCGATTAGTTCGCATTGCTTCATCCTTTCAATTATAATTCATCTTTTAACACAAAACGGCCGCGGCGCCCGAAAAGTAGCTCGGCTTTAGTACAGATGTCAATAAATCTAGCAACAACCTTCCAAAAAAAAAACAACGAACGCAGCCATTCTTGACGTAATCTTCAAAGTGAAGTAAATAACACTAACGACGATAAATAAATTTTTTAATCAAATGTAATCCACATCTTTATCTTTTTGTCAATAAACGTTTATCGACGTTCTAGGAAGGCGTTTCGCGCGTCACCTTGCGCGTCCCAGAGAGAGAAAAAATCGAGTTTCTCCATCTCCGTTTTAATTTTAGCGTTTAATAAAGTGGAGAATAGGCGCAAGATAAGTATCTACATATAAATAACGTGAAAGTCACGTCGGAAAGTAGCCGGAAAAATACCGCGAGTAAAGGTTAGGTGCGCTCGAAGTAACTCGATCGCGGACTCAGACATCGTCGTCGTCGTCGTCGCCGACGGAAAACGCTTACCTTGGGATTACCGTTGCCAAGCCACGGTATAACGTTGTCGATGAACATGCCGATGTCCTGGCACTCGATGCTCTTGCTCGAGTCGCCGAGGTAATTGAGCAGCGCGCTGCCGACGTTGAGCTTCTTCTTGATATCCGTCGTTGACAGAAGCGGCATAAAGCCGTCCATATCACGCGGATTCACCGCCATGGTCGGGGCGAGGTGCTACACGTCGCACGTCGCCGTCGCCGTCGTGGCCGCGCGCACACACGTCGTTCTCGTCGCCGCCACTCCAGAAGACGATCCACCCGCGCGGGTCCCTCGTTCGCGAAAACAAGGACAAGGACGATACGCGGGGAGAGGTGGTCTCACTCGCGCACGTCAACACACATCGCCTCGCCACGGGGACGGGGATATCGTTTCCTTCGTCATGCCAACCGGGACGAGGTCGCGTCTCGCGGAGGGCGAGAAAGAACGCGGGAATCGCCGCGAGTCCGCCGATACCGATACCGTCCGCGCGATTTAATCACCGTCACTGCGACAGTCGTCGTCGCCGTCGTCGTCGTCGTCGTTGCCGCCGCCACCGCCGCCGCCGCTCGCCGCTCGCCGTAACGTCCGTACGCGCGGCGCGACCGCCGAGCGAACCTCGGTAATCCTTCGGGCGAGCCTCGTGTCGCGCGCACCCACTCACACGCCGATCAGGCCAGCGTCCGTCGTCGTCGTCGTCGTCGTCGTTGAGACACTTCGTCGCACGCCGTACACCGCAACTACCCGTACACGAACGCGGCGAAACGAGGGATCATCGGCACCGTACACGCGACGCCATTTTCGTTTCCCCATCATGGCGGCCGGCGGCGTTCGTCGCGCGCGCGCGCCGCGCCAATCTGTGGTCGATCGACACGCCGTCTATCGGTCCACGAAGGCACAAGAAAGGTGAGCAGCTATTTGGCGCGAAGAAATGCAAATACAAGTGAAGGGAAAGTGAAATATGTTTAGTTCAAATAAAAAATTCGACAAAACAACCACTCTTGTAATTTATTTCAAAATGTTAATACTGATTTCTTTCGTCCAAAATCTCTAAAGATATTGTATTTGTATGAGAAACGAGATTATTGATCGATAAATCAATCTCGCTAATGTATAAAATTCGTATACTTCATACGGAAAATACGATCGACTGTTACAAAAAAACTTTCTAAAATATTATGTAGCCAATAAGAAATGCAACATTAATTGAACTAACGAAAAATAAACGTGTTAAGTATGTACCTAAAATTAAAGCGCGCCTTGCTGAGACTTATTTATAAAAATCATTATTTATAAAAAAGGATTTAACATTTTCGATGTTTATTCCTTATAAAAAATTAGGAACAAAATTATTTCGAGGTAATCACGTGAAGTTAAAGAAATTGCGGTCAATAACGGTGCTGCGCGAATTATATATTAATTAAAAGTTTTATCCGAAACTAAAGTGAATAATCCCCAATATAAAATCAATTGAAGTATTATCAAATTTGTAAATTGAAAGACATTGTAGTTAATTGTTTAAGAAATATTAGAAATAATTAGTTAAATAAAACTACACTGTTCATAAATAATATAATTTTTAAATGTAACTATTTTGGACTACTGCAACAATTATATATTTTCTGTTTTATAAAAAATAATATATTTTCTCGAAATTGTAAAAAAATAATTATATTTTCGGCAGTTATAAAAGAATTTCTTATAAATACGTTTTTAGTTCTGAAACGATTGTTTTATTTCAAACTGTTATTGCGCTTGTAAGGCTGATCCACGGTCGTGAATACAGGTCTGGAAACTCTAGTAGTGGGGGGTGACTCGCTTAGTGAAGTCATTTTATGTAGTTGACACTATCACCACCTGGAGCGCTGGAGGTTAGAGATTTTTTAAATAACGCAAATACATATTGAATATATTGACATATAACATATAACATGTGACATATGACATATGACATATGTCATATATAACATATTACATATTGACATATTGAATGTAACGAACGTACGAAGTCCTAGAAAGTGATTAAATTAACAACAATGAAATTAACGAAATATTGTGTCGTGCCGAATTGCAAGACTGGGTGCAAAAGTCTGAAAGTAAATTGTTCAGTTTTTAAAGTGCCAAAACGTGACAAATTGCGTAAAAAATGGATATCCGCAATCCCTGGCATAAAGGACCTGAAACACAATCAATTTGTATGTGAATAGCATTTTGATAAAAAATGCATAATAAGGAATTTCGTAATGCGCGATGTACAAGCAAATGTCCTAGCCGAGGTAAGCTCAGTTATAAAAAAAATATTCTGTCACATTAAAAGAAACTTTAATGATATATCCAGGGATTGGCAAAAAAATTTCCATTTTTCAGTAATTAAGTTATTTATGTTGAACCAGATAATTTTTAAATTAAATAATTTTTTAATAATTAATAATTTACCTGAGACTAAATTCATTATTGAGAAAATCAGTAATTATTTTTCACTAATTATTAATTTTTTAATAATTTCTAGTAATTTATTTCGACAAACTATTAATTATTTTAATAATAAAAAATTTGTTTACTAATTACCAATTTGTAAATAAAAATTAATTATAATTTTATTATTATTTTATCCACATTTGAACTCATTTAAAACGTTGATTGAGCCAACTTATTTACAAAACTCGCTGCTTTTTGCATATAGTATATTTTCCATCTTACATTTATTATAAAAATATTGTATTTTGGTTAAGGCCTGCTCCGCAATGAAAAATATAAGGAACAAGGGACAGATATTAGCAATTAATATTATTCCTGATTTCTTATTTTTAATCGCTAATATCTGTTCCTTGTTTCTTATATTTTTTATTGTGCGGGAGCCTTTACGGTGAAACGGATTAGTGGACAACGCGTATGCGTGATAAAAAATCCTTGCAACGCAGCGACGCGCGCGGTCACATGGCAAACCTATGAAAATATCGTCATTAAGCGAGTCACCCCCACCACCAAAAAAACGGACGAGTTTCCGGACCTGTATTCACGACCGTGGGCTGATCTATCTAAATAACAAAAGTGCAAACATATCGCAGTTGTGTGTATTTATGTCAATGAAGAATGTACCGTACTGTACGTACTACACCTGGACACCGAAAAATATAAAGCGCACTATGTGGACCTCGTCATCGGCAACCTGGGACACGTAGACATCGAATTCAAGCTTGATTCATAAGAATCGACTTAAAAATTCCCTAGCGGCACTTTCTTTTTCCAAGCAGAGAACCTTCTTTTCCGGCAGCGGTGGTAATACGATGTAAAGGTGCCTTTTCATGCTGACGCTCGACGCTTATTTTCAGCGGCAAGAAGGTCGCATGACCACAATTGACGCCGGCGTCAATTGAAATTCATGAAAAGAAAAACAGCGTCAAAATTTCGGCGTCTTCGCGCTGCTTTGGCTTTGACGCTTGAAGTTGGAAAAATCCAACTTCTGTTTCTTGACGCTGGCATCATAGTGATGTCACGTGACGTCGCTCAACGCTGTTTTTCAGCGTCCCATGAATTGGCACCTTTTTATACAGTGATTATATACTTCCAATTCGCAAAATACAAAAAATAAGGGTGCACCGCAAACAGTTCAGTTTCACAAAAAATAAATGCTTCGGACAAATGCTGCTCAGTAGAAGAAATTGAACACGTACAAAAAAAATTCTGTCGCTAAAGTACCCCCATTTGCCAAATATTTACAAACTGAAAAATTAGCTCAATCGGAAATAGCTTTTCACAAGCAAGAAAAAGAGAAGCATCTGAAAGAATTGCGTTTTGTATGTAAAGAATTATAAAAATTCCAAACTATATAGTGCTACATATCACAGTTCTGAATGACTTTTACAGTCAATTAAAGAATTTAAAATAATTTTAAAAAAAATTGAGTACCTATTCTAAGAAGCTTCAAAACTCGTATAAAAATATTCAAGTGACGAAAAACGAATGGGTTCGAATTTGTAAAAAATCGGAAAGTCAATCAGGATGTTTTCGATAATTTAAGCCAAAGATCTAAATTTCGAATAAGGTGTTCGAAAAAAGCACATTAAATCAAAACGAGAAAACAAAATTTTAAAGACTTGCCAATTCAAATTAAAAATAATAAGTTTCACGAAAGAATGATTGGCTCATGGTCTGCAAACTGAGATTATCGCGAAAAATTATTTCTGCATGATACTGCATGGATTAAAAGTGCAATGCAAAATCTCAGTTTGTCAGAAATAGATTTGAGTTTGGCCAGATAGCAAAATGTTAGCAGAATGCGCGCAGATTGGCAGCAAATTTGATCAAAATCCCACACCAAAACCATAGCCATCTGTGTCCGCATTAAGCTCGTATTCTGTCGACAGAGCCTGCTGACAGGCAATGTAAGCAGATTGCCAACAGAAACCGCGCAGAGCCTGCATACAAAACCTGGCAGCAGATTGGCAGCAAAAACCGAGCAGAGCCTGCGCGCTCGACCTGAGAACAGATTGGCAGCAAAAACCGAGCAGACTTTATCCATACCCATACAGCACAAAATATTTTTTAAAAAGATTAAAATAATTTACAAAAATATTTTTTAAATGTTTCTATGTCCGCCAGATTATGTCAGAAAAATATTTTCGAAAATATTTTTAAAAGATTGCAAATAAATATATACAATAATATTTGTAAAATCTTTCTATCAGAAATATTGCTTCGAAAAATAAAATATATATGTTTAACCAAATCAGCAATAATTGTTTCGTTTGAAAGATTTTTTTAATATTTAAAAAATATACATTACACACAATATACTTTACATCTTACTTTAGAAAATATTATTTTGCATATTTATATCATTGCAGCAATTTTGGTTGAGCCTTGCGTTGTATTGCTGACAAAGATATGTCTCGTGGATGTTATGATTTTGCTTCGCAGGAGGCCTGCTTATATTAGCCCTCAACTGAAATTTACTTACGAGTTAGTTTTATCATTATGCGCCGCTTAGTAGCGTCGTTGCAAACTATCACGGAAAGGATCTGTTCGGTTTTTGCTGCCACTCTGTTCTCAAGTCATACGCGCAGCCTCTGCTCGATCTTTTTTGTCAATCTGCTGCCAAGTATGTGTGCAGGCTCTGCGCGGTTTCTGCTGCCAATCTGCTCACATTGCCTGTCAGCAGGCTGTCGCATTTCTGGCTACAGTTTGACAACATCATTTGACAGAGCAGTTTTCGCGTGCAATTTGTTGCCTTTCTGATACCAAAAATTTAATGCAGACTCTGCTTGGAATCTGCTGCTCAGGTTTGGCTATCTGGGAAATGTTAGAGCACAAGCACAGAGCGAATAATAAAGAAATAGCATGCACAACAAAATAGGTCGTCAACATGTCACAAAGGACAGAATTCTCCATTGGAGAGAGTTCTGATTTCTGCCGCGACGGTACGTCGTCACCGTCAACGCAGAGTTCTCGGCTCAGGGACCAGGAGCCTTATAAAGCGCAATTGTGTAAACTGAAACTAAAAATAATATATTTTATATTAATTTGATATTGTCAAGTAAAATAATATACATATTAGAAGAATATTTATAACAGTTATACAAATTTATATGGATAAATATATTATAGAGTATATATTCATATATGATTATCTTTAACCTTATAAATATAACTTTACATGATCACACATGATAATATACTAGTATATAAAACCATAAATGACTATATAAAGTTATATTTAAAGAGATTTAGCCATACAATATTGTTCAAGATTATATTTCCATTTCTTAGGTATTCGTATATCCAATTCAAAATTTTATTACTCTTTTTAAACTGAATTTGTTTCTTAAGAATTTTTGCAAAATTATATATTTGCGCTGGTTATGACACATGTATAAACTATATATAACACTTACATCAAATTAAGAAGTAGTCCACGTAAGACGGTTGGTTCACGATCCAGAGGTCCCGAGGTCTCGAGTTCGAGTCCCATCAAGGTAAGTGTGTTTTTCAAGTACGAGAAAATATTTATAATCATAGGTTGCATCTTAAAAAACAAATTTAGTTAAAAAGTAGTAATAAAATTTCAAAATAAATATAATTTTTTTTATGTCGGGTGAATTTCCTCATTAGAGTGTTTTAATTTTAGTATTTCCTTGTAGTCTACTGTACTCAAATAGATATAGAAATGTGTAGAATATCAGTATTAGTTATAATTTGGCGTAGTTTTACCGAAAAATTTATAGATAAAGATGCACTAAAAAAATACAAAAATTTACAAAAGTGTTCCAATTCTAGCATTTTCATGTAGGATTTTGTAGTACTTCTTAAATTCATGTAGAATTTAATAGATTCTGGTAATTATATTTTATAGTTTTTTGTAGTACACTTTTATTTTTTTTTAAATTTTGTAGAAATATTTCCGCCAGGGCAATGAAGGCAATTAATGGAACAGGCGTTAAATTTTTCCTCATAATTTTTTATACATATAATATGTAAATTCTGACAAATAAAGGCTTTTTCAAAGTATAAAGTAGATAAAAATTGCAAAAACAAAAAAATCTATATTGTTTGTTCATTCAGAGAAAGTGTTACGCATTACCCCGTGGTTTGTCACGAATTACCCAGGCTTCGGGGCAATTCGTGACACATGACACAGCGATACATTTCTTGATATATTTCGAGACTCGTGAGCGAAAAATCTATATATATGTTTTCTTTTAAACTAGAGAGATGGACGATTACATCGCACTAATAAAAATGTTTTAAACATTTATACGAAGCAAGAAAAAAATTCGAAACAAAAATGTGTCACGAATAGCCCCGGTCTCCCCTATCTGTTAATAATAATACGACATGATATTTTAATCATGAAACTTACAAACTAACGGAAAAAGATTCGTATCCTAAATGCCAATAATTTTTCTAATGCAACAATAATACTGAAAATATATGGATAGAAATATATAATAACATAATTAATGATGATATAAAAGAGTTTTTGTCGCGCATGTCGATTTTCAATAATGGATATTATAACAAATACGTTTTACGTTCATTCAAAAACAAATTATGTGCACATAATAAAAATTGTGTGAATTAAAATTATGTGTATACACATAATAAAAATGCGGAATTATTTTTATGTCAGACATAATTTTAATTCATCCAATTTTTATTATGTCAAGACAATTTTAATTCATCCAATTTTTATTATGTC
>NW_020218739.1:341283-393486 GCF_003070985.1 Temnothorax curvispinosus | reverse complement strand
TTTTATTATGTCAAGACAATTTTAATTCATCCAATTTTTATTATGTCTAGACTCTAGACATAATTTTAATTCGTCCAATTTTTATTATGTCTAGACATAATTTTAATTCAGCGAATTTTTATTATGTCATGACATAGTTTTAACCCTAGAGAGGTAATATGAATTTTCTCATACGTGAAAGGCCAAGCGGGGTAATAAATTACCCCAAACTTGTACCGCGTGTATAATGTTTCTATTTGTTGTTAGACAACTTTTTAATAGATAATTTTGTTTGTTCTTTAATAGGGAAGACGATAGTAGTCATCAATTTGCGGTAGTGAAAAAAAAACAGTAAAAAAATCTCTAAAAACAAAACAAAGAACCAAAAATTGGGCTGAAATGACTTTTTTAATAAGAAATGTTGTAGTTTTTCATAAAATTCACCGATTTTAAAAAATCCAACGGATTTTGAAAGACGAATAGACAATCTTCAAGGGCATGTAAGCGACTTTTTCGTTTCTTAAAAAAAACATATTTCTTTGAACGTCTAAAGTAGAGAAAATGACGAAAAACTGTCGGATGAAAAAAATCGCAAAAAATGGAAAGTAAAACAGATTCTGTCGATTATTATTTATTTGAAAGGTAGTCAAAAGTTATAAAAGTATATGGAAACAGTAAAATTAACTCCACAAAAACTTTACAAAGTTTTAATCAGTTGCTGTGCAAGAACGGCAGAAATGAAATAATTGACCGAATCTTAAAGAATTATATATGAAACAGGGGTAGAATTTTCCGGGGAGTGCTATAAAGTGTATAATTTTTTGTTACCGATTTTTACAAAAAATCTGAAATATATTTTACTGTGATAAAAGTCGAACGTAAACGGTTAAGTATAGGGGTACTACGTTACCCCAAACGATTTTCTTTTTCGGTCACAGCTGCTGCACGGATCTAACGCACTCGCTTAATGACGGAGGTCGACTGCCGGATGACTAAACTAAATTATGGTTAGGATCTCAGTATGAAAACTAACCTTCCTAAGTCAGGGGCGTAATTTGAATTTCGCGTGGGGCAACGTATTACCCCACATTACTTTTCTAGGGTTATCATGTAAAAAAGAGAATAGGAATAATTTTGCTTTCAATAAAATTCTGCCAATAAACCCTTACAAAAAAGTATTACTAACTGGTTAGTAATAAATACTTATTTTGTGTATTAATAATACTAAAATTAAGTATTTATTAGTACTTGAATCACTGTGATTCAAGTATTGCACAGTATTTTATTACTGGTCAGTAATTTATGAAAGTAGTAGTAGTAGTAGTAGAAGTAGTAGAAGTAGAAGTATTTAATACAGGACGAGTATTGAATACTTAGTATTAAATTTCTGATGAGAAAGCATTTAATACTAGGTGATAAATACTTGTGTAATAAATACTTGTGTTGAATTACTGATGAGTATTTCAATGTTAGTACTGAAATACTGGACCGAGGATTCCATGTGTAATAAATCACTGGCCAGTATTTTAATGTTAATACTCAAGTACTGAACTGAATATTCCATGTGAAATTAATCACTGACCAGTACTACAATTTGTATAGAAACATTATAATGGGTAATTCCTGATAATATTAAGGAAGAGAGATAAAAGTAAGGCACAAATACATTTTATATGAAGGTCTGTACTAATTCGTCGTGATAAAAGTGTACAAGTTTTGAAATAGTACTGCGGATATCATTCTTATATCCAATTCAAAATTTTATTACTCTTTTTAAACTGAATTTGTTTCTTAAGGAGGCTCTTACCTCGATCATAAAACGACAGATCTTTATGAAATTAAATTATGTTGTAAAGTGAACCACAACGAACCGATGCCCAAAACTTTAGCATAGGTTGACGATAAAAATTTAAAAAATATCAGTATTGAAATTCGCATTTTTAACACAGGGCATATGGTAAACACTAAAATTTTCATCGGAAGTGATGTATTTTCTTGGCAAGTTTGCGAGCCAGGTAAACAAAAAACTAAGGAATTGTAGTTAAAATAATAATCTTTCTAATGATAAGAAGAAAACTTGGTGTTAACGATGAGTTATAAAAGATATTGTAGTTTTAATATGACGTACGACAGGTTAGGCGAATGATCTTCCGAGTGTCAAAATCGCGCGAAGTTTCTAACCTCACTTGCACATGTCTTTTCTCTGCGCTGTATGGTAGCGGCATAATTATTCTCTCGCGCATTGACATATTGCAACCTTTATTTTCGAGAATTTTCCTTTCATTTTCCCTCTCAACATTCTCACGTTATATCTTTCTTTTGGCTCCATCTCTTCGCATCAATCGCTACAATGCTACACGGCTACACCTCACTTTAGTTTCAGACTGCTACAGACGACGTTGTAACACGCGCATGTTATTATTCTGCTCTTTAGCACTGACGTAGTCAACTGACTTATTGTATAAATTTTAATATTTACACTAATAGAACATATAACTTACTCTTACACTATGTAAAAATCATCATTTATTTTTTTATTTAATTTTCCGATAATTTTATAACCAATTATTAATGATAATTTTTCGGTTGCTACATTGATTAGAGCAGCCGGGTAAGAGCCTCCTTAAGATGATTTTTGAAAAATTATATATTTGCGCTGGTTATGACACATGTAGACTATATATAACACTTACATCAAATTAAGAAGTAGTCTACCACGTAAGGCAGATGGCTCACGATCCAGAGGTCTCGAGTTCGAATCCCACCAAGGTAAGTGTGTTTATCAAATACCAGAAAATATTTATAATTATAGACTGCATCTTAAAAAACAAATTTAGTTATAAAATAATAATTAAATTTCAAAAAAAATAATTTTTTTTATGCCGAGTATATATCAGAAATCGAAATATCGGTGAGTAATTCAATACTAAGCACCAGTAGTTCTGTATAGTATTTATAATCACTACCTATAATATTTATCACTACCAGTATTTTCCCAGTATTTCCCAAATAAATATTGACAGTATTAAATCACTGAGATTTTAAGTATTTAGTCAGTAATACTTTTCTGTAAGGGAAATTATCGATTAATTTATTAAATAATTATAATACTTTTGTCATTCTGCAAATGTAGAGAAAATTAATTCTTTGTTGTTTAACAAATGGACAGAAAAGATTTGGAATAATACAATTAAACATTTGTTTTAATTCTGCCAGTTGATTTATTAAATAATACCTATACTATTTTATTAACATATCGAATTACTAACTTTTTTTTAATATTTAAAAAATAGACCAGAAATAACAAATTATATCGTTAAAAATTTTACTTTAAGTAATTCTGTCGGTTGAATTATAATCGCCGATTAATTTATCAAGTAATATATCTATATACTATTTTGTTAACCTAAATAGAATTAATATTTTGTCGTTTAATATACATTATATAAAAAGAAATACAAATGACAAATCCGTATAGTTAGAAATTTTGCTTTAAACAATTTTGTCGATAGAATTGATTGCGAAGCACATTAAATCAAAAACAAGAAGACAAAATTTTAAAAAACTTGCCAATTCAATTTAAAAGTAATAAGTTTCATGGAAAAATGACTGCAGTAGACATGGCTCATGGTCTGCAAACTGAGACTATCGTGAGAAATTATTTTTGCAATTCTACTGGATTAAAAGTGCAAAACGAAAATTTCAGTTTGTCAGAAATAGGTTTGGGTTTGGATAGATTTTTTTCGGGGTGGAAGTGCAGGGGAAAGGGTGGAGGCCCTCCCCCGCCTACTTCTAATATTTTTTCATACTATAATATACAAAAATTATTTCTAAATTCTTATTTATTTTAAATAATTTTGCGCCCTTTTACATCACTGCGCATGCTTTCTCTGGTATGTACTTAGTACCCTGCCGATATAGCATATTTCTTAACCCAAAAATTGTCACTTTTAGTACTTTATCTTTATAACTTTCGTTCTACTTAAGAGCGACGATTTTAGCTTTTATATTCGAATTTAACACGCCAAAATACATAATATATTGTTAAATTTCAGCCAAATCGGTAAGGAAGCCACTTTTCTTCACATATTCACCATCCTTCACATTCCTTATCATCATCATATATGATTTTGTTTTGATATTCAAGAATGGACACGTGTGGATATTTTTCCTTTGCCTGAACAACGAACGCCTGGCTATCACGCATGTCATCGGACCCGTTCCGTATAACATAGATTGTTTGCAGTTTAGGGCACTGCTCGAGAATTGCGAAACTATAAGACACATAATCCAAGTATATTTGTCTTAAGTTTTTACACAGTGTCAGTCCTTCGTAGACATAATTATTGAAAGTCATATCAAAATCATTTATCAAATTGACTTCTTCTAAGCATTGACAGGAGGAAAACAATCTACGTAAGCTATGCTTATCGATTGTACACCTGCAATTCCTGTCACAAAAATCATATTATTATACGGCAAAAAGAAAAACAACATAACTGTTTCATAATGCTTGCAAGAAATGTAAACACACACACATTTTGATAAAGAATAATGTGTTTTAAAAGAAAATGTAGCACACACGTACATCTCCATCATTGTCAGTTTTCGTAAATTCTTGCATTCAGCGAGGGCATGAATACCTCGCGATGTAATAATATTGCCCGATAAATCTATTATTTCCAAGTCTGGACACGAATATTGTAATTGTATTGTAATTGCGTCCAAATGTAGTGGTTCTACATCATAATCGCTAGGATTGCTCAGATTTAAGTCACGCATCCGGCGAGTCTTTTGCAGTATTTTGCAAAGAGATTCAGCTCTTATACCGGACCCTCTAAGATCTAAATTCTCTAGAAATTCTAGATTTTCGAGACTCGAAACTTCTTGGTCCATTCCCTCCAGAATACAATAACTGAGATCCAATACTTAAAAAAAAATGTACATATTAGTCATATACTGCAGTTTATCTGTAATCTTAACAATCATATTTATTTACGTACCTTTCAAATTTTTGCATATCTCTGAAATTTTTAATAGAGATAAATTGTCAACAAATTTGCCATTTGGACTACTTAATCGTAAGTGCGTTAAACAATCGCCGCAACTCTGAAGAAAGTTTACGAAATCCGGAGCAGAAATGCAGCTCTCTGTAAGATCTAACTGTTGTAAATATTTACATTTGGATGCAAAATAAAACAGAATTTTGTCATAACAAAAGGATGAATCCTTAGAGTATGCATTTCTTAAATTTCGTAAGTTCAAACATTTAAAAGGATCCTGTGTTAAATTATTGAGGCGTTTATTTACTTGGCTCATACGGCAAAACGACCTCATATCCAAGTATTTTAATATCATTAGTATTATTTCATCCTGCAAAAACAAAATATAAAATTTTAATACATGAGATTATATTGTAATAAATTATTACGAAAAATAAACTTTAAATATTTTACAGGAAGCGTAGAAAAACTGTCAAGTTGCTCCTTGTATTCTCCCGAAGAGAGTTTGATATCTTCTATAAATTTTACATAATTCCAATAATTTCTTAATAAAGGGTGATTCACATGTCCCTGCTTAGAAGATGGCACATCTTCCTCTTGAGATACTTGCTTGTGCGCGAGCTTGCTCTTGTGAAAATTCGTTGCTACATCGCTGCAAATAACATTGAAACACATTTTCATTATTAAGTAAATAAAATAAGATTTAATATTACTTAATATCGACAATTATAATACCTTTTACAAATAACGCAATATTTAGGAAATTCCTTTTGAAGATCAAGTATATCCGAATGTGCATTTTCATAATCACGTGTTGTATTATAAAAGTCCTCCAATAGATACATGTTCCAAGCATCTTTCTTGTGAAAGATGTGAAAGTCATTTTGTTCTTGTTCAGAACAACAAATACAATAATTCGAACAAGAATGTCTTTGTACCCAAATGCGATGTAACAGTTCAGATAAACTCTTATCTTCAGGATTTTTAGGAAAAATCAATTTTGATGTACCGATCAGCAACACAGCATCTAGCTGTGTGCAAGAGTTGGATATAAATTGTAGTCTGAACTTTTTGGTTTTAAAGTTACAAGACCTTAAAGGTGGGGAAAATATCCGTGATTCCGAATGTCTGCGTCTATAGGATGTAGAAATTCCGTAGAACTGAGGGTCTCCCTCCCACAATGGAAACCACCGACTCTCATCATCGGAATCTTGGGCCCAAACTTCAGTTACGTTACCATAATTATATACTTCATATATAGAGACTCTGATTGGATATACAGCTTCATGAAATTCGAGATCTTCAAAATAGAAAATTTACGTATAACCTTTTCTGAACATAAACATTTTTCTTGCCAATATCTTGTTTATCAATTCAGATGTTACGTACCAATATCATGATAATAAGTATCTCTAAAACGCTTTGATGCAAAAGTATATGCCACTTGTTTCTGCCATGGAGATATTGAAATATCGAAATCATACTTCTTCTGTAATAAAGAGCAAAAACCCAAGTAGCAAAGTGACGTCATGTGACGTCTTAATAACGTCTATGACGTCCATAAGACGTCTTTAGACGTCATCTTTGCTACTTGGGAAAAAGTGTGCAAGTGAAAACTTGCACATTGCTTTCTCATAGTTTTTAAGTGTGCAAGTAGAAACCTGCGCATTGCTTCCTTATAGTTTTTAAGTGTGCAAGTAGAAACCTTTGCTCACAAAGCTCCTCTATGAGGAAGCTTGTATTTTATTCGATGCATAATTATTAGTATTTATTTGTTTTGGCTTCCTCATAGAGGAAGCTTTGTGAGCGAAGGTTTCTACTTGCACACTTAAAAACTATGAGAAAGCAATGTGCAAGTTTTTACTTCCACACTTAAAAACTATGAGGAAGCAATGTGCAAGTTTCTACTTGCACACTTTTTTTTATTGTGATAAACTTTTGCGGCTAATATCTGTTATACTAATATCTGTTATACTATTACAAAAATCAATTAAGTAATTAATGTTTTTACTAAAATGATTCCTACTAATTTTTACACTACATGGTCGATATATGGACTTTCGCATATATGGATCTTTGATCGCATATGAAGCTGAATCTAATCAACCAAATCTTAAAGATTATATATGAAATAGGGGTAGAAAAGACTGAAAAATATAATAAAATTAGAAATAACCGATATCTCAAAATTAGCGGAAATTAGGAGCAACCACAAACTTTTCTACAAAAATTCAAAATTTTATTAAAAAAGAACCGCTTTACCGGTCATTGCCAAATTCAATCCCAACCTTCCTTACATGATACTCTATCGATTAAAAAAAAATGCATCCCAATAGCTCAAAAATTACGGAAGTTAGAGCATAAACGAACATTTCTACAAAAATTCTAAATTTTATTAAAAAAGAACCGCTTTACCAATCATCGCCAAATTCAATCCCAACCTTCCTTACATGATACTCTATCGATTAAAAAAAAATGCATCCTGATAGCTCAAAAATTACGGAAATTAGAGCATAAACAAACAATAAAAGCGTACACACACACACACACACACACACACACGCACACACACAGACATTTTGTACAAAAGTGATTTTTTGATGTTTTAGAACATTCATCTAAACACTTTGCCAAAGATACTTGAAAAAAAAATTTTTCACGAAAACAAAGCTTCCTCTATGACCCTTACGGAAAGAAACTACAGCCAGTAAATATTATTACACTTGTGTAGTTACTACAGGACCCCCTGTAGTTATTACACGCTGTAATTCTTTTAGTACGTGAAATTCCTGTAATATGGAATACATGTCTAATCATAAAGTGTAAAATCCACTACACGTGTAATCCACTATATGTGTAATATACTACACGTGTGGTAAGTGACTTGTGTAGTAGACTACACGTGTAATCCATTATATGTGTAATATACTACACGTATGGTAAGTGACTTGTGTAGTATACTACACATGTAATCTACAAAATGTGTAATACACTACTACACGCGTGTTTTAAACGTAATGCTACCAGTAATCCATGAAATTTGAAATAGCGAGTCTTATCATATATGGAGGGGTAAAAACAACAGTGGTGTAAGTCAAATTTTTAAAAATATTTTCTCGTGTGCATAGATGCAATCTGGACAATATATAAATTGCATCTATGCACACAAAAAAAGATTTTTAAAAATTTGAGTTACACCACTGTGGTTTTTACTTCTCCATATATAGTATACTTTTACTTCAATGCAGCTGTATATAAATTATTTCTATAAATATTGTTTGAAATTTATTAGATTTAATGTATCACTTTTTAACCACATTTTATTATTTTTTAATTTCATATTTTATAAGTAAATAAATATAAAAAAATATAAAGTATCAGTGTGTATACAGGGTATTCGCCATTTTGACATCATACAAATATATATTTTTCTTACATGTATTATAATTATACACTACAGATTATTTTTCTATAATTCCATAGTGATATTACAGGCTATTATTATATCCTGTAATATCGGCAAGATATTCACAAAAAAAAAATATTCTACTGATAAGTGGGGAAATTTGTTTCTTAAAATAATTTTTAAAAAATTATATATTTGCGCTGGTTATGACATATGTAGACTATATATAACACTTACATCAAATTAAGAAGTAGTTTACCACGTGAGGCAGTTGGCTCACGATCCAGAGGTCCCGAGTTCGAATCCCACCAAAGTAAGTGTGTTTTTCAAATACAAGAAAATATTTATAATCATAGACGAAAAAAATTTATTTATAAAAAAGTAATAAAATTTCGAAAAAAAAAAATTTTTTTTTATGCCGGGTGAATATCGGAAATCAGTGTCCTCTAGTATTAAGAGAACTGCAATCTTAAGTCTAGTGTCTCATGGTTAGAGGATATTCCTCTAGATTTTAAAATATCTTCTTGAGACCGTATTTCAGAGGAAAATCCTCTAAAATCAAGCGGGAGCCACTAAATGACAGAATACAGGCTATTTTCCTGTAATATTTTCCTGTAATCCGAGCGTATAGTACGAAAATATTACAATATATTACAATACTTCAGTCTGTAATTTTGTGTAATACTTTTATGTAGTTCCTGTAATATAATTTTCTGTAATCCGCTGTAGTTTCTTTCCGTAAAGGGAGGAAGCAAAAGTACTGACTATTACCAAAGCATAAAGTTATAGCATAAAATTAGATTGCGATTACTTTCTATAGAAATATAATAATTCTATAGAACAATAATAATTATAGAGATAATAATAATAATTATACAGATAATATCAGGAGAGGATTATTACTATTCCAACCCGGAACTGTGTTTCAAGTCTGACAATTTAGTCGGCGCGCAGTTTACTAAGGTTGGAAAATATATGAAAATTTAAAACTTTAAAATAACTTTTGCGTATCATTCATCACGTCTCAATTAGTCCGCTTCTTTTATATTCGTATATAACAGATATCAGAAAATGCACATACCATAAGAAAATTTTCATGGTTTGGAAAATTGCGAGGTGTTCCAATTATATTATTACGAATATTACTTATGCTAGTAATGTTCATACAGTTTTTTGCGGATATATTGCTGTCCTTCACAAATTGATATATGAAATCAACATAATCCTCTCCTATCACTACTCTGTCAGTATAAGGATATTGGACATCACTATCGCAATGTGAAGAATGATAATTGAATGTCATGTTCTCTCTCTGAAAAAAGATAAAAGATATAAAGTAATAATGTAATAATGTAGTAATCTTTGTGCTTTATTAGCCATATATGTATACGTCATACAAAATGATATTATAATATCATAAAGAGTGAGTTTATTTCGTATGCCAATTATCTCCACCAATTATCTCAGAAAGTATTGGTTTACTGGAGAAATATTTTAGATAAAAGTTGAAGGGTTCAGAAAGGGCCAATAAACGATTTTAGATTTTATTAAATTTTAGGTCCGAGTTCCGTGTTCGGTCCAGTAGCGCCCAAGTTAAATTTATTAAATAGAGAGAAACCCCCATCTCCTTGAAACTTTCATATATATTGGGTTGGCAAATAAGTTCGTTCGGTTTTTTGACTGGTTTTGAATGGAAAAAACCGAACGAACTTATTTGCCAACCCAATACATAATATTAAAAAAATTAGGGTACTATTGCAACAGTATATTCTTGAGACAAATTTAAGTAAAAATTCCTGTACCACTCATCTTTCCTCCGACAAACAATTATTGAGATATCGTAACCCTGGTAACCAGTTTGGTAGTTCAGATGCGTCCCGAAGAAGTGCGCAAGAAAACAGTCCAAAATTGCAACAAAAGTGCATAATATCTGTGATTGAACGAGTACTTACTGTACTATTGCAGTAGTCTGCTGTAAGAAACTACGGTGAAATTTTATACTATTTGTTAAAAAAGTAAACATGTAGCAAAAATGTGAAAACAATATGGAAGTATCTTTTGAGTACAGATCCGACCGGCAGAAACGTGAAAAGAACGTGCAAGCATCTGCCCGTGAGAAAAAGAGCAGTCGAGTGTGCTAAACTCTTGAAACATATTTGCCGCAAAATTTCACAAGTGTATATGTCGCTTAAATTGTTGTTTTTGCCGTATAGATCCGAGTGACAGAAATGCGAAAAAAGCGTGCAAGCATCTGCCCGTCAGAAAAAGAACAGCCGAGCGCGCTAAACTCCCAGACAGCACAAAATATTTATAAAATATTTATAAAATATTTATAAAAAAGATTTAAATATTTTGAAAATATACGTTGAATATTTTGTAAATATTATAATGTCCGGAAAATAAAAGTATCTAAAAGATTATAATAAATATTTTAAAATAAAGTGTAAATAATTATCATCAATATTATTAAAGTTGTTTTTAATTTATGTTAGAAATATTTATAGAAATAATTACTGTAAGTTAAGTGGAGATTGTGAAACTGTTATAGCTTCGTGCTGTGAGATGTAGGCTATACGGTCCATTTTGGCGTTACGAATTTCGAAAAATGTTTGATTGATAAATCAGATGTACGGTATATTCTGCCAAAATAACAAAGATAACGCTCTCAATAACGATAAATAAACAAAACAAGGCAAAGCTCGTTCGAGAGCTCGTTCGCGACGATGGACGGGCGACAGTAATAAAATATTACAAATTGAATAAAATATGTATAATAAAGTCAACGTTTTGGTCCTTGATTTGGACCCTCCTCAGTACATATAGCTGGTCGAGTGAAATGCAGTGGTCACAAGTAGTAAAAAATGCCGCGTAATACTTATTGTATTACGCGGAGAGATGGTGTCGTATATCTTATCAATTTGACTGTCAGGTAACTCTTGTGATCACTTTTTAAGGTATGACTATATATATTTGTTTAATTTATTTCTTTTTATGGAAAAGGTAACAGTCACGTTGAGGATACGAGATCCACACTCTCATAATCGGAGAGCGGAATAACTGCATTTTTTACTACTTGTGCTGCATTTCACTCGACCAGCTATATGTACTGAGGAGGGTCCAAACCAAGGACCGAAACGTTTACTTTATTATATATATTTTATTCAATTTGTAGAATTTGTAATATTTTGTTACTGTCGCCCGTCCATCGTCGCGAACGAGCTTTTATTTGCCTTGTTTTGCTTATTTCTGCCAAAATCATTTGTATTTCTGCTGCTCTACTTCTTACGCAAGCATCTGCCGTAATTCTTGTTGAATTCTGCTGTATGTGCTAGTTTGCAACAATACCGCTAGGCGGCGCATAATGGTAAAACTAACTCGCAAGTAAATTTCAGTTGGGATCTAATATAAGCAGGCCTCCGGCGAAGCGCGAAGCAAAATCATGACATTCGCGATAATCTTTGCCAGCAAGGCTTACCCAACACCACTGCGGTGCTATAAATATAAAAAATATTTTTGTAAATTATTTTAATTTTCCTAAAAAATATTTTAAAAATATTTTGTGTTTGCACAAGCATCTGCCGCATTTCTTGCACTATTCTGCTATATGTAAATGCATACACATATCTTCCACAATTCTGTTGCACTACGACGAGAGCAAGTTTCTGCCAACAGAAAAATAGTCAAAGTTGGAAGTAGAAAACGCATGATCTGCCCGAAAGTTAGTGCACGACTTTTCGTGCAGTTTTACAGCAGAATTTTGCAAAGGAATGGTTACCAGGGAAGCTTCAATATACATTGAAAAAATTACCAAGTTTTCTTTAAATATCTCAAAAAGTATAAAGCAAATAAAAAATGTTTCAGACAAAAGTTGGTAAAATTAATTAGTAGAAAAAGACGATGTAATAAAAAATAGTAGTTTTTATTTTAAAAAATGTGACTAGAGCCCTACTGGGCTTAACACGGGTCCCGGACCAAAAATCTAATATTCTAATAAGATCGCGGCATCTATTGGCCCCTTTGAACCGTCCAATTTTATCTGAAACATTTTTCCAATAAACCAATACTTTATCGGAGATAATTGGCAAAGATAATTGGCACATGAAATAAAACTCACCCGGTATATTTATTATAATTATCCCTAGACAGACTCACTGGGGTGTTACGGGACCCCACGCAAAATTCAAATTGAGCCCCTGCCTTAGGAAGGTTAGTTTTCATACCGAGACCCTAACCATAATTCAGTTTAGTCATCCGGCAGTGAAGGCGTTTATGACTCCAATCGGAGTTAACCTCAAAAAAAAAAAGTCATCCGGCAGTCGACCTCTGTGATTCAGCGAGTGCGTTAGATCCGTGCAGCAACTGTGACCGAAAAAGAAAATCGTTTGGTACACCCCAGTGAGTCATTTACGCTCGATATTTACCACAGTAAAGTATATTTCAGATTTTTTGTGAAAATCGGTAACGAAAAATTTATACACTTTATAGCACTCCCCGGAAAATTCTACCCCTGTTTCATATATAATTGTTTAAGATTCGGTCAATTATTTCATTTTTGCTGTTCTTGCACAGCAACTGATTAAAACTTTGTAAAGTTTTTGTGTAGTTAATTTTACTGTTTCCATATACTTTTATAACTTTTGACTACCTTTCAAATAAATAATAATCGACAGAATCTGTTTTACTTTTCATTTCTTGCGATTTTTCCCATCCGACAGTTTTTCATCATTTCCTCTACTTCAGATGTTCAAAGAAATATGTTTTTTTTAAGAAACGAAAAAATCGCTTACATGCCCTTGAAGGTTGTCTATTCGTCTTTCAAAATCCGTTGGAAATTTTAAAATCGGTGAATTTTATGAAAAACTACAGCATTTTTTATAAAAATAGTCATTTTAGTCCAATTTTTGGTTCTTTTTCTTGTTTTTCGAAATCTTTTTACTGTTTTTTTTTTTTACTACCGCAAATTGATGACTACTATCGTCTTCCCTATTAAACAACAAACAAAATTATCTATTATAAAGTTTTCTAAGAACATTCTGGAAATATTACACACGCGGTACAAGTTTGGGGTATCGTCACACCCCAGTGAGTCATTCACGTATGAGAAAAATAAGTGAGTCTGTCTAGGGTTATATTGTAAAGATTCATATCTACTTGTATAAGTTCATTACCTTGCTCCACGTGGACCACGTGTTGAAGTAAGTGACAATACGAGATACGATGAATATGAGACAGGCAGTGACGAACAGTCTTCTTCTTCTTCTTAAATTATGGCTTGCGAGCTATACAGCCCTTAAGATGGCCAGGACGAATCAATTGTGTGAGCCGTAAGGCGTGTCTTAAATTTTCAGTTGCACTGACGACGCATGAATATTACTGGACTCACAAACGGATTGTTAATCCGTATAGATCGAACCCTTAATCTTTAACCTCCCGTTAAACTGGGGCAATCCACCTCTTAAAAAAAGAGGTATATATGTGGGGTGAAGGGCGGGCCGGAATCGAACCGCGGACCCTTGAGTGTCCTTGAGTTACTATAAATCACTCACGTAGCTAGAGTCCCTCTAAAAAAAAATAATAATACCTAATAATAATAATAATATAATAATATAATCTTACCTTTCGACATTCATCCTTGTGTAAATAAAAAAA
Source organism: Temnothorax curvispinosus (assembly GCF_003070985.1). Classification (NCBI taxonomy): domain Eukaryota; kingdom Metazoa; phylum Arthropoda; class Insecta; order Hymenoptera; family Formicidae; genus Temnothorax; species Temnothorax curvispinosus. Next base: position 379,449 of record NW_020218739.1, on the reverse strand, counting down.
AAGAGTGGATCACGGAAACGGAGTTCTTCAAGTAAATTATGTCCATCACCAAACTGGGTTCTTCTCCGAAAAATCTCTCTCACACCAACGGTTCGTACTCGTTTCTTCTTCCGCAGTTGAAGATACAAATATCCGGCCAAAATTAAGTTAAGAAACTGATAATGCCTCATAGCAGAATTCATTTGGAATTACCAAGCAAGAACGGTAGTTACCAACGAGAATAACCTTCTATTCACGCTACGCTGTCAAATCATTTTTCAATGCACGCTGTTTCACGTTACGGCGATAACGTCCCGTCGCGTTCCGTCGCGTTCCGTCGCGTCCCGTCGCGTCCCGTTCATCGTAATCCCGGCATTTTAGAGGGACTCTACACAGTCTATACGTAGCCACAGAGCTACTTATAGATCTAGAGCTCTAGCCGCGCCGCCGCAGACGCGCCGCTGCGCGGCTGTTGCGCCAACCTTGACCCGTTTGTTTCAATTTCAAACGCGATCACGTATTTTTGCGTTTTGCGATCGCTCGCTTTCCGCTGTCACGCAAAAAGGAGCAGAAGAAGAAGAGGAAAACCGAAAAAGAAGACAAAAGAAGTATCGTGTATCGTGAGATCAAACGTAGAATCGCTCCCGATCTTGTCGGACGACGACTCCAGCCATGGCGTCCACGCATCCAGTCGACGACGATTTGAAATCCACCGACGAGCGACAGGTGAGTCAAAATGTATAAAAATGTCGATCCGACGCGTGTTTAACAAGACCGTATAAGCGTGGCATTTGTCGTTCGTCTGCTTTAATGGCGACGGCGGTTAATTACGCCTCAGAATACTGGAATGGTAAAGTGCGTGAAGTTGCGCGCGGTTCGAGCCGGAGCCAGAGGTTGCAAGCAGATTTGAATTCGAACGGATCTCGGCGGGTGAGTCATGTTCATGTTCCCGTTAAGCGCATTTCGCAATGAGGTTTTAATGAGGGATAATGATATATATACATAGTTTACATTCACATATACAATAATAGGTATGTACAGTATAATTTGTCGTCGCTGTGCGCGTCCCCGCTAGTCGTAAACGTAACTTTTTTAAAGAAAAAACGCTGGACGAGGAAAATGCCTCTCGCGACGCTGCGATTACGCAGAATTTCGACGAACGATTTTCATCTTTCTCGATAATCGCGTTGCCCAACAAATTTCCTACAATTTTCATTCATACGGAGTTGCAACGTTACAACCTAAGAGTGTGCACCGCCCCGGAAAGCACTTCTCACGAAAAACAATTCGTCAAGACAATACGAGATAATCGCGTCTAATTTTTATTTTTTTATTTTTTTTTCACGATATACTTTCGAGCGAATAATTCGAATGAGCGATTTACGCGGCTTGTCGCGTTTTGTACGTGTAAATATTCAGATCCCGGGTTTTATATTATGTTACAGAACGGTGGCAATCCTTGGTGGAAAAATGTCTCAGAATTTCTCATATTATTTATTAGAATTTCTATAAACATTTTCAGACTTCCTCAGAATGTTCAGAATTTTTCAAATTTTTTATACTTTTTAAACTTTTTAATTGGAACGTTTTTCAGAAAAACTCAGACGTGATAAGAATACAATATTTCAGATTTTTCTCGCCAGCATATCTTTGTAGAAATCTGAATAAAAATGAGAAAATCTGCAATTTATTAGAAATTTTCATACATACGTATACTGAAATATTCCGAAAATTCTCGTCTAATTATTTCTGAAAATATCTGAGAAATGTTATATATTTTTTTTCAGAATTTTTTATAAGTCTCAATTCTTACCAAATTGCTGAGAAAATGTAAGAAATTTTTTCACCAAGGACGACATCGGTGTGTGTGTGTGTGTGCGCGCGCGTATGCGCTGCAACATTTTCGAAACGCGATATCTAAATAATTCCGACGCTTAATTGCAATTAAATCGCACACACGCACGCGACGTCTCGTAAAACAATTCCCTGTTAAAAAGCAACAATTACCACCGTCCTTATAAAAATTGACGAACGCTGTATGAATTGTGTCAATTAACGCCGGTTTACAGAAAGTTACGCTCAAAATAAATAGGATCTGTATATTGTGTATATATATAACTTAATCTATATATAAATAATTTACATATATTATGTATATGTATGTATATATTACTCTTTATAAATAGCATATTGTATGCATCCTTTGCACTAATGTTCTCGTCCGACAATTGGATAATCCAAAACTAAACGTCTAAAATCGTTAAGAGCTATATCACAATACGCGGCAATAAAAATGATGGAGCTACGCTTAAATCTCACTCATCTCGAGTGCCTAAATCCACTCGAGCACGCGTCTGCGATCTATTATTATCATGATCGGATATCGTTCGGCTGTCCAAACTACTCCGCAATATTTACGATAATTTGTATAATATTCGAGTCGTCCTCCTCTCGCTTATCGTACAATGATCTCGGGACAGCCGTAAGATATTTATTCGATAGACACGCGTCGTCCCTTTATCGCGTCGCAGCGAAAAATATTGAAAAATATCCTGCTGAATCTGACTGCGGTGAATACTATCGTCTTACTTATGTCGCGAAACTTCGTATATGAAACAGACTGCCGAAGCCGCGAGTTCCGATCATCTGTGTTCAAAACGTGCTGTCGCTGATCGAACGTACAGCTGGAATTAATGAAACTCAAAACGAGTACCTCTCGAGGGTACTTGTGATGTTGACAGTACGTTTTGCACACAGACTTACATACGTTTAGAATTGTATTATTATGCTATGCTTATATATGTACAGTTCGTTCCGCGTTTTATAGATAATCTGACCATCGCAGTCATAATTGGCAACTTGTAACTTTTGTATAAGTTTTGTTTCTTTCGGCGGTACGCTTCGCGAGTACTTAATGGACCAATCGATCGTATTTCGATAAAAGAGAGACAGAGAGAGAGAAAGAAATAAACAAAGTGCTTATCGTAATCAGTTATCTTCGAACGTAGCGTGGTGAACGCATCCTGTTTCGTTCACCCAATTTCTCTAGAATCTCTAGATCGTTTGATATTTCGCTGTATAATATTCTAATGTATTTGTTAAACGCTCCGAGAGACTTTAACGTGAGCAGTCGCATATAAAGGCAAGCAAAAAATAGTCATTGCGACTCGGAATAAATTTATGTACGAGTATCTAGATTAAACTACGCAATGTCCTAGAAAAGTAACTACATATTGCTTTCTCAGCGAATGATGTTTCATAGTTTTACCAAATCCTAAGTGTTAGAAAGATTTTATAGAATTAATTCGGAAACGTCCTCCCAAGCTGAGATGCGTCGTGTAAGCGTATATCCACAAAAGATGACATTAGGCTTCGTAGTGCCCGAGGAATTAAGTTAACGGAGACGCTTTTAACGCAAGTTCTGTATTGACTAAAAGCCTCAATCGAGTATATTTTTACTAAGCATTAGACATCATTTTTCTAACTAACAGATTAACTTGACGATACCGAGTAAAACCCATGAAAAATGTCTTCGCGAAAACAAATATGACGATTACACAGAAATACAACCTTTACTTTGCCCTATATCACATAATAGAAAAATCTATAAGTTACGACACGCAACAGACAGAAACGTAACATGATAGTATGTAGTAGCTTAACGGAAAGGAGATGTATCTTAATTGTGTTACCATTTTATAATGATCTTGAACACTTTCTATTGTTGAATCTTTGCCACTTTGTCGTGCAAATTCCTCCGCGATAAGGCTATTGTTGCTGTAACTGTTGCAACAGCGGGCATACTTCGACTAGGGGAGTTCCCAGAATCTCTTGGCATACTTGATTCATGTCCGGCTCCATCATGAGTGAAGAGATCTGATCTTCCGTTAGCATCTCCACGCTAATCGGGAGTTTGTTAAGAGAAAGAAGAATTAAGATATCATTGATTGGCGAGAATATATCAGAGATATATATATCAGTGGAAACTTACCTAGCTAAACTTTCGCTGTCCGACGTCTCCTCGTCGGCGTTGAGATAGCTCATTGTTTTCTCTAACGGGCTTGGGACCTTTTTCCCTTTAACTTCCAATTTTTCAGATTTTTCAGACTTGTCCTTGTCTCTCTCTACTGTCTTTGGCTCACTGGAACGTCGTTCCGTTAAGCTGGATATGTTTAGCATCATCATACCGTGATTGAGTAATTCCTTAACGCGCTCCCCGGTACCGCCACTCCACAACATATCAAGAGATTGTCTTCTGCTTGAATTTGCTGAAATAACAATACGCTTGTATAAACGTGCGTCTTAAAGCATATAAAATTTTTCGAAGACACTTTCATCCACTTACTGGAACTACCACCACTAGTTTCACCACCGGCTGAACTTCTAGTTATCCAATTGGCTAAGCTACTGTCGAGCTTGCTTCTATTTTTCACTGATGGACTTCTCGTAACTTCAGCCTTCTTCTCTTCGGTTAAAGTAACTTCGTTTACTTTCGACATTGTGGGTAAAGATTTTTGCGTTACTAATCTTTTTCGATTGATTTGTTCTTTCGGCGGCTCGGCGGCGATATTAATTGCCTGAGCAAGTTCCGGACTTAGATCCATCGGTAACGGTTTGTAGGGGATTTGGTCTTCCTCGTCGGAGTACACGTCATTATTGTAGTAAATCTCGTCCGGCGAATTGTTCAGGCTAATTTCCGTCCATTCCTCCCCATTTTGAGAATTAGATTTATTCTTGCGGTCATTTACGGGCGTCTGAATCTTCACTCTCTTCTCGACCGGAGATATAATGCCCGACAGATCCGTCAGGCCTGGTGCAGAAGAACTAGTATGATTTAGAGATACGATATGTTTCGAGTCGGTCGCGGCGATGCTTCGTGGACGGTCCCGTTTTATATATTTACGAGGTTCGGTAGATGAAAGGTTCAAATTATTTAGGCCCAGGTACTCCGACGATGAATCTCTCTCGATCTGAAAAGAAAGCATAGTTCATCAATTAACAAAATTAAGAAGTTTGATTTGCCAGGGATGTACACTTACTCTTGTAGGCATGGGACATAGCGCGTTCGGACTCATCTTGTCGGGGAGACGTAAATATTCGTCGCTAGTGTAATCCGTGCTGTCCGGGGATCCAGTTACGCTGGAATCCGTTGGAGTTGCCGTATTAATTTGCGCGGTGGAGCGATCGGATGCGTCTCGTGCACTCTTATCGTACTCGTCCGTACCATCGTATCTTCTCGTCTGTTAGCGAAAGTATAATGAAAGTTTTGTACACGGTTCAAATCATCATTATATTCACACAAGTATATATTTATACCCTGTGAATCTCGTCGCTGATCTTTTCCAGATTTCGTAACGCTTCCGCGTACGAAGCTTTTGCTTCGCCAACTGATCTCTCCAGCGCACTGACCTTCATCTTCTGCTCCTCCAACATTTGATTAAAGTGCGCTCTCATCTCATAGTAAGGCCTACGTGATTATGTAATATTTGATTAAGTTGGAGCTATGTAAAAATTACACGTTTTTACAATCGGCATTTGAATATATTACTAATGCATAACAAGTTATTGCATGGCAATATTTGATTTGGGGAAAAGCAACTTGAGTTTTGTGTGCAGTCTATCTATCGTGAAAAGCTCAATCAAAGAAAACTAGCACTAGTTGTACGTACGTCGAAATATTCTAAAAAATGTAATTCATGCACAATCAGGGTAATGATTAAAATAAATGAACAGAGAGATAGTTTGATAACACACAAAAATGTGAAATAAAATGTTGCGTATTTTAAAAAAATAAAAAAGAATATCTATCCTACTTACAACATGAGCAAGTTGTGCCTGTAGGCGATACTGTTTATCAGAAGCAAGCTGCGGCGTGCACCCATACTGCCAACATGAACATATAACCAAAACACATAAATACCATAAGAGGTCTATCGAAAACAACATAAACGTAATAATCATTCGAAAGTAATTCGATGATTTTTTGAATAGAGATAAAATATATCAATAGCAATGGGAAGAAACAACAAGAAGTTTCATATGTAAACAGTTATCGTGTTCTGATACATTAACTTGGTTGTATACAAGGTTTAGCTCTTAAAGTGATTTATATAAAAAATAACTGTATGCAATAACTTCGTGCATTATAACAAAACAGGAAGATAGATATACTCGAGCTCCATTAATGTGAAGGATGACAAGTTCCACGTACCTAGATTTGGCAATAGTACGCTTCAAATCACGCTGCAACCTTTGAACTTCGTGTTCCACTTTGTGATATAATACAGTCGTACGTCTATGCTCCGCTTCAGAGAGAGCTCTCTCGTGCTCCGACTCATTAACTCGTGACGTAGCATGATTCAACATTTCCTACAATATATTTCGTAATACCTTGCCTATATATAATCTTTTTTAAAACTTGATATTATTGTGTTTTACCTGCCAAGCGTGATCAAAACATCTTCCTTCGGTCCGTAGTCCTTCCTCGGCTAAATAAACCATTTCCTTAGCTGCTGCATGCTGACTGTTGGCTCTCTCAAATCTAATCGCAGCCTTCTGCGTTTCTTGTAATGCCTAAAAAGAATATTTATAAATCTTTATTTGTAAATCTATATCTAGATATCTATTGTACTTGTATAATTATAGATATCTCCAAAGAGATTCTTACCTCTTTCGCTTTAAACCTGGCGTCATAGTATGGTCTGGATTTTTCAATGCAAGCTCCAAGTTTCTTAGCCAAAGTGTCAATCTTGATTGTTGATTCGCATAATAATTCTCTAAAGGTTGCTCTTGCTTCCTAAAAATGACAAAATACAATCTTTCTATGAGATAGAAAGATTAAAGTATGCGTTATAATTTATAATTCCTTATCACAACTGCTGTCTTAAGTTAAAAATTATTTCTTTGGTTGAAGTCATCATGGACTGCTGTTAAGATCATCGTCTCAAGTCATTATCCATTTACACATGTATCTTACACAGCAATCATCTCAATAAAATCTAATCGCAACCAGTTTCAAAACTTGCCAGCAACTTTGTTGCTCAAGCCGTCATTCATATATATCAATGTGAAATCTAGACAGGCTAGGGACTGTTACAAACTCAAGGTCATGCTTTAATAAAAAGCGATACTTACATCTAAATCAACTTCTAGTTTATTAATATCGTCCGTAGCTGTGTTCAATCTTTCAAGTTCAATCTGAAACAATATCACATATGTATTTTACATAAAAAAGACATACAAATTATGTATCATTTTTTTTTTTTAAATAATGTCCATTATTTTATATGCCGTAATATAGTTTATATTTTAAACAGACATAAATCTCTTAATTGAAAAAATAATTTATATGTTTCCTCGCATTGCCAATATTTACATATAAATTAAAGAAGCCCTATGCATTGTGCTCCAATTTCTCGCGTCGAGACGGAGTTACCGGGCAACGAGGATAATTTAGCACGCGCTGTCATAGTAATAGGCCGTCCCGACCGGGTGGAGAAGGGGGGATTAAGAATCGGGGACGTTTTATGACTCGTGGCGCGCGCGCGCGCGCGCTCGTGTGTGTGTGTGTGTGTGTGTGTGTGTGTAAGCGAGTGAGCGGGTGGGCGGGTGGAGGGAAGGGAAAAAGTAGGAGACGTTTGCAAAGGAAAATGAACTAGCTTTGCACACCGAAACTCGTGATGAAAATCGTCGTCGGAGCGTGCCGCGCGACGCGATTTTTTCCGCATGATTTAATCGCGGAAGGAGGCCTCTTCTCACCGACGACGACGAAAGTGTCGATACCGCCGAGAGAGTCGCGGGGGCACCCCCCCCCCCCCCGCGGTTTCATCCGGGCGACGGCACTCACCTGCACTCGCGGGTCCACTGCATCGTCAACGCGATCGAAATCATCGGCACTCTCCTTCTGCACACGTCCGCTCATAATTAAATCTAGAGGGTGGATTTTATTTACAGCTCTCCCATGCCACCTGTGTGTATCGTCTGCTAGACATCAGGTGGCCATGTTGGATGTCAAAGTGTCAAAGCGTATCACCGCGGTGTGCCAGGGCCGTCGCCACTCGCCACGCGCTGCGCGAGTGCGCGCTCGATGCTCGACGGGAAGGCATGCGCCTTCCTCCGCCTTCCTCCTAGCTCCTAGCCTCTACTCCTAGCCGGAGAGCTCTCACGAACCTGGAAATAGTGGAAATGTCATCCGCGGTCGCGTGATAACGGAACCGAACTCGAACCTGCCGCACGCGGATCGAAGATTATATGTATATGTATATTGAATTTGTATAATTATTATAGTACAAAGATTTCCCAGAGTTTTCAATGGGACTTTAATGCAATATGTATTATCTATTAATAGAAAAACTTTTTAAATAAGATTCACGATATTTTAGTTAGGTATTTTAATGAATTTTTTAATAAGATTGTTATATATATATTTAAGCAGACATATTAACGGATATTCATTTTTTATTATATATTATTATTAATATTAATACGCGCGATCTCTGATCGCAGCGCTAATCGTATCGCATCTTTATATTTCTTCCTTTAAGTATTTTTGAGATTTTCAAGGCGCAGCTGAACGTGGAAATTATCTTATTGTTTAGTTTAATTATTGTATATTTTATTTCTTAACTTTTGTTATTGTCCAGCGATTGATCATTCTTAGTTACTAATCTGGATGAAAATATTCTGCCCAGATCTCGCGCGCAGTCCGACTTTTCCCGCCGACCGCCATCGTGGCGACAATTCAAGATGGCGGGCGCGAGGAGCGCCAGCGCGCCGCCACTGCCGCCAGACGGCGTTGCGCGCGCCGGTCCCGCCTGGACTCTCAAACGTACTTTTCCCCGTTCGCACTGGTGAGTCGCGTGCCCGTCCGAGCAGGTGAATTACGGTTCTTCCTGGAAAGCGGCGGCCCGACCAAGGAACGTCAGTCACCGGGAAGCACAACGATCCATCGCGGCCGGTAAGTGAAAACACGATAATACACTCCGCGTTGCGCGCCGCGACGCCTCGTGCGCGTTTATATTCGGGTCTCTCTCCCGAAAAGAAAGAGAATCGCCGCCTTCAAATTTCCCTCGGGTGCCCCCGTGTGCAATGTGTCCTCCGTCTCGAGCACGGTGGAAAACGTTCCTTCGGGGAGCACCGTGTCGGAGCGCGCGACTCCGACTTTCTATTTCGGCATTTTTACCAAGAGGGACAAGCGCCGCCGCGGTTAACTTAACGGTGGAGAGAACTCGGAGAACGCGCGCGCAAAGGTCGAGCCGTCCTCCTTCGCCGTCGGTTCCCGAGGAAGGGTTAACGCGCAAGGTGCGTGTCCTCGCGACTTGACTGCCTTTTCCGCTCGTTCTCTGTTCACCGCGGACTCGTCTCATCGCGCCTCACGTTCAATCACATTGCGCGCGATATCAAAACAAAGTTGACCTCTCGCACTTATTTCAGGCGACCGAAAGTGACGCGCAGGTATACACCGGGGAGTCTGATTTCCTGTGCCGCGGACGTGAAAAAGTTTCTCACATCGATCGTCTCTCTGTGATTCAAGCTCAATTTGAACGGGAAATTCGACTTGCTGTCTTTCGAAATCCGGAGTTCCCGGAATATCGACTCCGATATGTCTGTTTACCTGCTCCCCGTGTTTATATACCTGCGCGTGCCTGCGCTCTCGGAGTCGTGTTTTTGCACGCGGAGATTCCACGGAAGGATAGGATCGAAAACACGTTACTCCGGCCGTGTCCCTTTGACGGGAATTGAACGAGGGATTCACAGGTGCGCGAACGTAACCGTAAGCGATAACGTAAGCGGTCCCGCGCGATCAGGTTGAATTTCTGACGTCGCGAACTGACCCAAGGACGCCGTGGCTCGCACGCGAGTACCTTCAAATGTCAGATTGCACTTTTACCGCAGGATTCGCCGTCGCTCGCGACCGTTTTCGCGCTCCGGCTCGTCTCCTATCGATCGGGATGACGAAATTTAACGGGTCTCGTCGATCGACGGGGTCTGACGATCCCGTAAACATGTTTGACTGACTCGTCAACGAACAGACGTTAAGCGCGTCAGTCTCATTCATTATTATTTATCGTTTATTATTATATGTATGTGCGGTGCCGTTCCTTGAATGCTGAAAAGGTTAACGTCGCGCAGATAACGTTTCGTATCGTACGAACGCCCACTCTTCGTCCTGTTCGCGACTCGTCTCTAAAATCGTTTTAAATTACGATACACGAATTACGATACACGAGGGAAGTAATCGATATCACGATTATTTGTGTTGCGCGATCAGTTCGGAATTAGCGGTCTTTGCTTAATTTGCAATCGAGATATTAATAATCCTATGGTAAATTTAAATACTTGGTATTGGGATCTAAAGTGAACGCGTGCATTTACTACATATATTTAAAAATACATAAAAAATTCGAGCTTCCTCGACATTCTCGTAAAGCTACAATGGAGCGTTGTTCGCAGAACGGTGGAAAAAAAAGGAATTCATCGCTGTGAGTCCTTCCGCTCGCACGAACGAGCACCGCCGATGACAATAACGGAATTCCTCGAAATACGGTATTCGCGTGTCGCGCGCGTTAATCAACCGCTAATAACCGCCGCCACGGAGCCGTCCTCCGCCGAAATGATTGATTAATCGCGACTTTCAATTAGACAGAAATTAATCCGTCACCTTGTGTGTGGAAATGAGTAACACTCGGCGTATGTGTCACGTATGGCCTGGTGGTCGTTCGTTCGCGTGCGTCCGTGCGTGCGTCGTTGCGTGTATTTGTGTGCGTCCGAGCGTGTACGCTGCAGAGTGCAGACTCGTTCGAGTCGCGCCGCGCCGGCCGACAGTAGGCTGACAAAAGGGACCGGTTTAATGGCTAAGCGAAATGGCTAGGCGAATCGACTTTTAAAGAGCCACCCGGTGAACACACCGCACGGCGGAAGACACATTGATACGAGCGAGGAGCAGCCGCGAGCCGGTGCGTGCGTTGCTCGCAGGCAGGTAGGCAGCAGGCTGGCGAGGTATTCGAACCTGCCATTCCGACAGGACTTGATGGCGTCACGTCACGGCAAATGTCCGCCGCGAGTCATTCCGCGCCCGTTCTCTTACCACCGTCGTTACCACGCGTCCTTATCACTTTTCTCAAATAATACGTGAACGTCAAACACGTGCGCGCGCGCGTTCCAGTTCCTGAGGTTAAACGAGTGAGTTCACAGGATAAAAGCGAGAGAGGAAATTTCCTTGACGAAACGCCGGGACATATTAGTATCTCGAATTTATAGCTGACGTTTAATAAGTTAGATTTACGACGTACAAAGAATTTCGTTTATTTAAATACTTAGAATAGCTCGAAAGCATTTATATATATTCATAACTTACTGTAATTTATTGTTTGACTCTATAATGATGTCTCCAAAATGCTTAAGAGATTATTTATATAATTTTATGTAAACAGTAATGTCGGTAATTCCGTTTCTTTTATCCTTCGTATAATTTTGGGATTAAGAGTGGCTCGTCAGGTTCTGGTTTCTTTTTATTTTTGGAGCTTAATCATCGTTGATCACCTGACAACTGAGTGGCAACCTTCGACGCTAAGTAAAGATGATAACGATCTCGAAGCGAGTCGTCCTTACGTAAAGGATCCGCTAATACGCACATTCTTTCTAGTCAACGACGCAGATACGCAGCGCGCTTGAGTCACCCGGTATAGGCGAAGGTAGCATTTTATTGCAGCAAAAAAATGAGAGAGAAGGAACCACGGAAACACCGGTTGTCAGACGGAGGCAATATGCTCTCCGCTCTCCGGACGGTGAAACAATCTGAATTTTAGGCGTTATCGTGGCGCACGATAACCACATTAACCACGGGAGACGACGACGCGTTTGGATGCGCTTCGACGGCACGCACCGGACGCTGCGGAAAAGTTCGCCTAGTTACGACACTGCGAGAGAGCAGCAGGAAAGCGGTAATACCGCAAAGGAACGGTCGACTGTTGTTTTCGTTTCGCTTTGTCCCCGTATTCCGGCGCTGCCTACATACGCGAGCCACGTACTGTGAAATGTCATTAGCCCTGAACGGAGGGGGCGTAACAGACCTCGCGATATTAATTCAGTTTTAAATACGGCTGCGGCGCATTTAACGCCTCCCGGTCTACCAAAGGATGTTAATGAAACTTGTTTAAATATTTTATTTCGTTAAAGTTTTATTTAGCGTAGGGAACTCTCTTGTTACTTTTCTGAAATAAAATTTCCGTCGGTTGGTTACAATGGATCTGCTTCCCCTGCTCTTGGGGGAGCGACTCGCACCTGCTAGAGCTGCTAAAGAACATCGCAGATGCGTTGCTCGAGGCAGATGTCGATATAATCTTTCGTTCCTTAGATTTAACGTCTAAAGGTTCCGCGCTAATAATTCGCAACAAGTTTCGCAATAATTCTTAGAATCATGTCTTCATTCATTTTTGCGCGTTTTATATAACGCGATAATTTCAAGGAAATTTTTATATTTGTACGCTAATTACACATTAATTTTAATGTCAATAAGGTAACGTTGAAACTTCTGTTATACTGACATATATATACATTTACATTCCTTTGTACTTCGCCGATAGCTCGAATGTTAATACATTAAATTCTTTACAAAATGCTTACAGGAAAATGGAAAAAGGCAGAATCCTTCTTCCGGTGGGCTGGTCGATATCGTATCAGTCAATATGGTCATACTCTTCGGAGTAGCTAGATAGTATATGATAAAGCGTGAAACTGCATAGCTTTATGAAGCATTATGTGAAGTGTGTGAAGCGTGGAAAACGGTATCGCATCCAAACATTCAGATAATCCTATCTCAGACGTTGTCGTGCGCGCACGTAACGGTGCAGGCGGCCCCGATAAGTCACCCGGTGTACAAAGAGAAAGACAGAAAAAGAAATGCCGGCCTTTTGTCGTGTAACGACCCAACGACACAATGTTGGCACACCAAAATGCGGGCGGAGAGATGGTCGGTGGTCAAGAACGTGATTAAGGGTTTCCTCAAGCACGGTTGACGAGTTTCTTGAATTTACGGCTTGAATCCCGCGAGATGATAATTCACGGTTATAACGCGTATCTGTTACAAATCTTACCTAACAAGGACAGCAGGGCTGGATTTCTGTGCAATTTAAACAAGTTTGAGGCGTCACATTATGGAAAACCCTACTTTAAAGATTATTTTCTATTTATTTTAATTGTATTTTAACTAATCTGATTTATTTTTAATTTCTTATAATTGTGTGTCACTGTTTAAATTTCGCCATTGAGAATTGACGGTTTTCAATCCGAATCGGAGCAAGGCGCGATTATTTGCTACTCATCCTTATACTCATCTGGCATCGAACAGATTGCGATTGATTAATGAATTATTGGCTCGTCGTATATGTGAGTTGCGAGTTGAATTGGCGGACAACATTTGGTATCGTCATCTTATGTTATTTATAAATTTATGGAAATCGGCACGGGTGTGCCGTGACGAGACGCAGACTCTTTTGTATCGGATGATCGTAAAAATGTCGGCAAAACGCCACGTAACGCCGGGATCGACGTCGCTCGTGAATCGCGTTTATTCCGCTTATTAACGTTTGATTTGCATTCCTCGAGTCATCTGCGAAACTCGCGTGCACGATTCGCTTATCGTACACGCAAGAAATAATAAAAAAAATATAGTAGAACGTGAAAAGATATTAAACCATTAGTCTATATATATATATCTGTAATTATTGCGCATATTTTATACAAATTAAACGCGCAAAATCCTGATAAGGCGGTTACTACAAAAGCGCGTATGCGCGATTTGCAAGTATAAGGATGTATTCCTGGTAATACATCCATAACTAATGGAATGACAAATTGACTTTAATATAACGACTTGATTACTAAATGCAATTATAGATAGAAAGAATAGAAAGAATAGGCACTGCACGACGCACTTAACATATTACATTACGAGGCGGGGAATTAAAGAATGAGACGTGAGGTACGCCGAATAGGAAGTCGATAATTGCAGCGTGACTATCGGTTTCTTTAGCCACATATTCCCGAGACACAGAACGAATCTGTGTCTACACGCGTTCTGCACATAGGAGATGCGTGTACGCACATGCGTGCGTCGCTGGCGAGGCTTGTTCGAATGCACGTGAACTGCATTCCACGATAATTTTATATGCTCTTGTCGCCAGGCTTGCTTCGATTCCGATGTTTCATGACTAAGTAAAGCTCTTAACTTGTCCGAGAGAGTCGGACCGTTAATTTTTTTTCTCTGTAAAATCTTATTGTCACTGTCAGTAAGAATTTAAGAAAATAAATACATCCAAAAAGCTTTCAAAACTATATACATTTTGAATACGACGTTTTTCCATATTCGTATACGAATTTTCGCCTTGGAATAAATTCTTTTCGCGTTTGCGGGATTTTCAGGGTCGTATGCGGATGAGCGAGGACGTGATTAAAGTTGGAAAATTGTCGTCGCGGAAGCTCGTCTTTTCCCGATAATCTTTGTTCGCGCATTGTCGACGCGGAAATTACATACCTCGAATCCATCAATTCCATTCCCTCAACTTCTTTCTGCCTGCTGCTTCCGGGATCACCGTCTACGTCATGTTCGATGATATAAAAGTCGTTTGCGCTTCGTGTTGCGTCAATAATTTCGAATTATTACTTAACAATAATAATGTTCTTTCCTTAATTGATTAGGAAATTTTTCAGACTAGGAAACATTTATCAATCAAATTTAATGAATGGAGAAATCCTCAGAAATCTTAGCTTAGAGTCGAGTTCATTCTTGCTCGAGGCACATCGCCTGTTTAAAAAGAATCATCTGCCACGTGTGTTTCATCGATCGTGATGCGCTATTATATACCGTGATCTTAGATTACATAACATGTATATCTTTCATATCGCAACAATACGTTATCGCGGTGTTACTGCATCGCAAACAATTTTTCGAGCAACACGATACTGAATAATTTGGCAACTCGACTTTCCGCCGTTGTTGAAATAATCTCGAATGTCACACGAAAGGTACGTTAAGTCGAGCGTGATAAAATGGATCAACAGATTCGTTACCAGTGTTGCAAGTTGAAAGGCGAAAAAGAAAAGTGTGTATTCTGTGAGTGTATTTAAATATCTGAAACATACCGAATACCTCGAGATACTTGAAATATCTCAATTACGTAATTATTAGAAAATCTGCACAATTTAATCGATTTATATCTGGCATCCTGGAAAGTTTAAAGTGATACAATTATTTCAGGTGTTTACGGTTCCGTACCACGCTTGGCGCGCTCGCGACGATTACGCGGCTGAAGATCGCGATTTCACGCCCATGTGCGCGATCCGCGCATTTTACGCGAGCGTCATTACGAAAAATGAAAGTGCAAATCGAAGCGCCAGGAGAAGAGAAGTCTCGGGGGAAAAACGCGCTCGTGCGTCCGTCTCGGCTGCACCGATATCGCGCGATTTCCGTGCATATCTCTGCGCGGCCACCTCGCGTTTCCTATTACAGTGAATTATTCGAGAGATACGATTTCGCCTCGGCGTTTATCAAGTGGGCGTACATGCGCGCGTGCAAACGCACGAATGCGTTTTCCAGCGGACCTTTTACGCGCGCTCTCTCTCGAGGGCGTATCGCGGCCGTCAGGCTGATTCGCTTTGATCAATCGCGCGAATTCCAGTCGAATTATGCGTTATAATTATTTCTCACGTAATAGAGACCACGAGTCACCGACGCGCATTCATTTTTACGCTAAGCACCCGGCCGACCGTTATTATGTAAAGTGAATGTGCACACGTGTGTACGCGCATATGTGTATAATCGTCGTCCCGTTACCGCGCGATCGCGTACACAATGCCTCGCGATCGAGATCTCCGCGCGAGAGATGTTGATTTCGCGGAAACTCGCGAGGAGGCTTGTCGGCTCGCAAAGATCAATTTACAGCGTGGTAGGGTTGCAGTTTTAAAATACTTCTCTCTAGTTTTATCCCGCGTGAATCGCAATCGATCGCGAGCGCATATCGCTGAGGCGATGACGGCTCCGAGTTCTTTTTCTTTCATCAGCGATATGTATGTCGGACATGCGTGCGAATCGAGAGATACTTTCCCTACTTTCGCGCGTGGCTACCGTCCGAGGCGGTTACTAGTAGCGATTGAGCATTGTCCGAGGTGACCGTTGCCGCTGCCGCCGCTGCCGGTGAAACCGAAACTCGAGAAAGTTCCAAAAAGATCGACGAAACGCGTGAAAATCACGCAGATCTAGAATCGTGAGAAATCATGCCGCTACGAAAGTCGTCTCGCGGATATCGGCCGAAACGGAAATGAGGAACCAAAACAATAATTGTGCAACTAAACCTTTCATTTGATTGTATAATGAGGCGACGAGCGGCGCGCGGGGAGAGAAAAAAAAAGACAAAAAACCGGTTTTCCGCTTGGACGCTGAATCACACCTGAAACCTGTCCGCGTTTTAATACACCCGTCGTATCGACGCACTCGGCCGAGTGGCGCAAAACGCCATAACACGGTGTTTTGTTAGGAATTATCGCGTTTCGTTGCGTCGCGCGAATGACGCACGAAAATCCCGAATCTTTCCGCAACACTCGGCGAAATTCACGAAGCTGGTTTCGCGAGCGCGGATATGAAATCACTTTGTTTTTACAGCGACGAAATCGACGAAACGCAATTTTTAGTCGGTCATCGGAAATAATTGATGTGATTGAAGAGAAACTTTTGCGATTGCATATTCCTAAAATTGAAGCACGAAATTTTTTCACGGTATGTGGTCACTCGAATTTGAAGAATATTATTATTGCGAAAATAAACAGGAGTTTCGAGACTTCCGAGAAATTCTTAAGATGTTTAAAGAATGTTTTTAAATCAATGCTAATTATTCAGGGGTAACGGATGAAATTGAAAGTTACCGAAGGATATTTATAGCCAAGTATTTTACCGCTCGCTTAGCAAATCTCATTAAAAATCTCGTAATATTCCTTTATCCTTAATGATTTGTGGTCGTGGGTTTTCCGAAGTAAAACGACGAAAAGAGGAAAACAAGAGAGGCGGAAAAATGTGGAAGAAAAAAAAAGAATGATTTATTGATCTCGCGTTTACGCGGTCACGCACCTTTTGCGTCGTATATGCGGAACGGCCACCGTGATTTCGTAATTCGGCATTATTTTCTCACAAACGGTAGTTGAATGCGCGCTCGCTGATAGCGTGCGCTCATAAAGGAGAGACACCGGCGTGTGTGTGTGTGTGTCTGCTCGTGTGTACACGGGGTCACTCGTTGCGAATGTTTCGCGCGTTTATATACGGCGTAGAAGTGCGCGTGCATCCTGTCGCGAAGCCTCGCCCTGAATTTCACTTCTAGGCTTCTGTAAAATTATCGGGAAGGACACTCGCGGATTTTTGCGCGGATCTCGAAGAGAGAGAAAGAGAGCGGGAGAGCTTTAGCTAGACAGAAATATTTTATTAGTCGCTACGGGGGGGGGGGGGGAATTCACATTTAATTGCCGTGGCGCGTGATCCGGTTGTAAAAAACCGTGATCGCCCTCGCAGGAATCGGGAGCAACGTGCACTCCGGGTCCGCGGACACGAGAGTCCAGACTCCGATGACGCGAAAGTGACGGCTATGTTTATTCGCGTCAATTGGCGCACGGTTCATTCTCCCGCGTACAGCGCGGCCGGGAATTGAATTCGTCGAGATTACGTGCTAAAGGTTTCAGTCCGCGCACGGCCTCGCGTAACAATTCGCACCGACGAGCTATGAATAGAAAATGGAGTGTAACTATCGTCGGCCAATTGTTCCGAGACGATCACGTCGCGCGGCGCCGGTTATCCTCTTATCTATTTAGCGCGAAGGGACAGAGATGGATCTCGTAAGAATACGCGTCTTGGTCTTTCTCACTCTGTCTCTGTCTTTCTTCGCTCTCTGCCCCTCGCCTCCTCCTCTTCCTTCTCCCTGTAACAACCTGCTGTAGCCCGCGATGGAGGACGGACAGGCTCTCGGCGCGGCGGCCCCGGCCGTGGCTGGTACCGCCATCCTCTCCTATCCCTTCTCATTCTATCGGATCATCTACCATCAACGATCGCGCTCGCTACTCCATTCTGCGAAGAGACCCGGCGCGACAGCTCTCGACCGACCAGTCCCTCGCGATCTCTCTCTTTCTTGTTCTCGCTTATCCCGGAGATACGAATTTCTACGCGATCCGCTTTTTCTCTCTCTCTTCTCCTATCTCGCGTCGTACCGTTTCCTCCATCATCTCTCATCTCTCATCAGAGATGGAAATTTCATTACCGGCGTAGAAGGAGCACGGAGCGTCCCCCCCCCCCGCGAGTAATCGCTCAATCTCCCGCTTGTTTGAAATTCTTCTTCTTTTCCATGCGAGGAGATAACGAACGGATTGCGGGGAATAGGTGGATGATGAGGACGGGCCGTAGCCCGACCGTGGCTGGTACCACCACCCAATATCAGCCTCCGTTTCACCGAATAATCTACCTAGCGGCGCGCGGGCGATTCGACTCCCACGACCAGCTGTGCTCGACGATCGGCCGCGTTCGTTTGCGTTCGTCCGTGCTCGGCACCTCTTGTCGCGCTCTCCTGCTCTCCTCCGCGTTCACCCGGCGACGTGCGCTCGTGCGCTCACTCCAGTCCGTCGCGAGCCGTCGCGTCAGTCGGGTTGTATTGTTCCGTGGCATCTCCGACTCCGAGTCGTCTCTCCGCTGTAGTTTCCCAGCTCGATTTCCTGCGCGAGGTTTGGGAATGTGTCCCGGGCGACCTCGTTGAATGTCAGTGAGTCGTTCGCACGAGCAAGAGCAACAGGTGAGCGACTTTTGCAAACGGCGACTCGACCTAATAATACTTGATTAACGAGCGACATTTAATACCGCGAATGTCTTCGATGTAAATGATAGGAATTTATTTTTAATTAGCTTTCGTAAAAAAACCGATTATTCATGATATGAATAACAATAGTTACATTATTCTTTGTACATGTATAAATACGCGAGATCATTATTTTATGTAATATGAATGGCTGCGAAAAATTTGTCATTGTATGCAGAGCCGTGAAACCGATGTTAAAAGATTATTGTTCCACCGACGCCGTGGGTTACGTCGGAGTTATCGACATCCGGCTTGTTCGCGCTACAGCGCGAGATAGTCGGACGGACGTCATTCGCACGTGCGAAATCCTCTTGATTAGATTTAATTACGGAGGCGTAGCTCCCATCGTGTGCCGTTTCGAAAGTCAAAAGTCATCGACACGAATTGCGCGAACGTGCGAGACACCGTAGGTCCCTTCGTCCGTAACCAAACTAATAGCGACCTAATCTCACGGTAAGAGATTTTATAATTAACGGCTAATTGTCCGCTCGCTCTCGCGAAATCGCTCTCGGAAAACCTCGGCCGGACTTGGAGAACGTAGATATAGTATATAAAATGGGTTACTCCGTTCTCCGCGCGAGTGAAAACGCGCGCGCGCCGCCGCGATCAGACGCGAATAGAATCACTTTCTTACGTTCGCGCGCGAGACCGATCGCACGAGCGATCGTGTGCGAGCCGCGAGGCGGCAGCGAGGGATCCGCGAGGAACGAAATCGTAACGAGAGACGGACTTCGCTCAGCGCGGCGCGGCGGCTGGCTTTTCAGTGAAATCCGCAAATTACGGGCGGGCGCTCCACTTTTCCTTTACGGGGCGTCTCGCCGTTTCGTCGATTACTTTCTTACGTCGTGCAACACGGTCGAGAGCCGCCGCCTCGAGACCGGGATCGATCTTCGTCTCTCGGCCGGTCGTCGCGAGTTTCTTCGCCGCGCCATTAAAGGTCTTACCCTCCTCGCTCGCTCCTCGGAGCTCTTCTCCGTGATGGGCATTAAACGCCAGTTCCGCGTATAGAAACTATCGCTCTATATAGAAGTCGAGGTCTCTATTAACGGCTAAACAATGGCAGACCTGCACAGTCGGACACGGAGAAATCGGGACTCTTTCTGTAATCACACAACGGCACGAGATATTTATGTTTGCGATCATTGCGTTTTCATTGTCCATCTATTTACATTACTCGTAAACTGTAGTTAGAGATTTAAATTAGATATATTTAAGCATCCGGTCAACAGGTGGTTGTATTTCGAGGGGATGGATCTATGAAATTTTTCATATTTTATTTATATGTATACTAAGATATTTAGGTATTATTTAATTCTAGGTATATTTAGATAATACGTATTACAAATTTATTTATATTTATTTTATTGTGACGCTAGAGATTGATGCAGACTTTGACGCGCGTTCCACCCGCGCGCTACTTGCGCCATTAATTTCATTCACTTTAAATGGACCGATTTGAGTGGCAATATATTTATCATAATTACGCACGCGTAGCCGCCCAATGCTGATAACGGCGCGCTGTCGACAATAAATCCAGCGACAATTAGCCGTCCGCGACGTTAAACAGCATGCTCCTCCGGTTAAAAGATAATGACTCGTTTCTCACCCCGTTTCCTCGCGAATGCAATTAGACGTAAGCTGCTGGGAGAGTCGCCCGAGCATCTCGGAAGTAACAGTATCAGTTTTTACAAGGCCGTCTCGTGCGCCGGTTGCCCTCCGGGGCCGGGGGCACCAAAGGCCGTGCCATTCGCTACAACGTGTCTCAAAAGTCACGGGCGATCAGTCCCTTGCTTCCAACTGGAATACATCCTTTGAATCGAAAAATACATCCTACAGATGATAATACACACACCGGAGGAAATCTTATCTTCGGGGTGATGAATAACAATACCTGAATTCGGGCTTTTAAAACCTTCTCGCTTTCAAATTTCGAACGAATTTTATCAACCGTTTTAAGATCCGTCATTTACCATGCGTGTGCATTTCTGCATTTTATTTAA
Source organism: Temnothorax curvispinosus (assembly GCF_003070985.1). Classification (NCBI taxonomy): domain Eukaryota; kingdom Metazoa; phylum Arthropoda; class Insecta; order Hymenoptera; family Formicidae; genus Temnothorax; species Temnothorax curvispinosus. The sequence goes on along the minus strand of NW_020218739.1, from coordinate 358,589 downwards.
AGAGTACATCGTAATTTGTAACGTAAATTGCAGCGGTGCATAATGCACACGTTTGCAAGAAAACGACGATGCAACTCGCGAGCGAGTCCTTTTTTTTTAATTGTTCGCGCAAGATTGCTGAGGAATGCGGCACGCTTGCAGCTAAATTGGGAACACTGCGCGATCTTATCGTGTTATTTTGACTTTTCGGAACAGCAGCGAATGTCGGCTTTGACGCAATGACGCAACAAAGATCCCGTCTCGAGCAAAGGCTATCGATTCGCCGCTTTTTTTCGACGGGTAGGCTCAAAAAATATGAAGCGCTAGGCGCCGTTATTTCCTTGAAAGATTTGCGGGTTATCAGCAACCGAAAGTCTCCGATACGGCAAACTCGTGTCAAAAGTCAACGAAAATCGATACAAATGTGAAGCGCTCGAGAAATCACGTCGAGAGACTTGAAATCGAGCGCGACGTGACTTTTTTTCAAAAATTCAATCGTGCTTTATCTCTTCGAGATGATCTTAGGTAGGAAAACATCGAAGAAAAATATCGAAAGCGTGTCGAACGACCGAAGTTGAAAATGCACTCGAGGATACGAAGATCCTGAAATCTGACAACTTGCTCCGACCGTGCCTTCGTCAAAGTCGAAACTATCTCTAATGCTATTTGCGTACGTTTGTGTGTAAGTGCCGACGACATACTCGTGATAAAAGACGAATGGAATCTGACTACAAGAGGAAATTCTGTAAATCTAGGTAAAAGTTTTCCACAGTTTTTATCTTAAAGATACGTGCGTTATCGAGAGACATTTCGCGTTTATCTCCGAGAAATGTTTATCTTTCCTGAAACAAAGTAATATTTTTGAAGATACAGCCACATTTTACATATTTATAGTAGGAGACATATGCTAGGTAATTACTAATTTCTATGCAACATTATATCGATTTTAACAATTTACTTTATATTGCAATTATACATTTCAGGGGATTGAATCTATTTAAATTAAAGTGCATAGCCTGCGTGTGACAATTTCAAATCATGTTCATCAATTAGCACATTGTATTATAGGTGCATTGTGTCATGAGAATCAAGATTTACATTAAAGCGGCAAGCATTCAGATACACATAAAAAGAGCAATGCATAGCAGCGTTTTCCTTTAGATAATCTCATAAATCTTGTTTCCGTTATCAACGACGCTACGATCGATTTATATACGTACGATCTTCTCTCACTCGTCAGACGCGATTCATCATTGTCCGGAAGCGGAAAATTTTCCGTCGGTGTATCCTGTGCACGTAATGTATACAATAGAACATTTTACGTTTGGTATGGGAATATTAGACGCTGGTTTCTTTTCGCTTGTTACCTGGGCATTGTACCCACAATGTATTACCGGCGTAAGCGCTGTGGGATAACACGCGCATTATATTTAAAGGCAGATGTAGAGCGAAAAGAACAAGAGAACATTGTTGCGTATCGAAATGCTGAGAATCCTAATGAACACAGGTATCGAATAACATTAATGATCCGAATAAAATTAGGTCGAACGTAAGATATAAGCATTAGATAAAGAGATATATGAAACTGTTGTGAAGTGGCAATGCTTCTCAATCTTCTAGCAATAGTAGCAATTAAACTCACGAGAAGTGAATATTCGACAAAAGTAGCACGAAATAAGTGGAAGTGCGTTATATCTCAAGCGAAAATTTCTTGCGACGAGCGGAAGGGTTAAAGCTTTCGCGATGGTTGACCATGTGGGTCACGACCCACAAGATTTTTTCTCTAAATAACGCCGAAGGCGTCACAGGAACCCGGGAGAAAGTGCGACCAGCCATTTTCTAATTGACCGCATCCGCCGGAAAAATAGAGTTTACCTCGTTAAAGTCACAGTCATTCCGCGCCGATTAGTATGGACCATAGATCCTCGGCTAATGGACTCGCGAAGAAACCCGCGCGAACTTAATGCGCTTTTCCACGTCATCCTTTCTATGTAAATCGAATTTTCACTCGCGCACGAGCCCGCGCTATCGAACGGATCTTTTTGCGTTCCGCTCGCCGCTGATCACGCTCGGGGGATTTGCTTTTATTTTTCGAATGAAAGTCCTCCATGAAAGGATGTTTCCAATAATAATCTCTAGAACGACTCTCTCTCGATATTCGCGTTCGTTGCTCTAAGAAATTGAACTTTATTGCAATCAATCATTTTTTCTTATGTATCAAATAGGAATGTACACCCCCGCTATATTACATTATCTATTACTTTTGGGTGTTTTAATATATTTAATACAATAATTTTTGTTATTTAATTTATATTTTAACGAAGTTCTAACTGAAATAGGTAAAATATGCAATATATAATATAATAATATTGACATAATATGTAATATGAATAATATATAGTATGTGTGTGTAACATGATATTAAAAGTCGAAAAGTTGACATCTGTACAAAATAGCGTTTCGCTAAAGCAAAACCAATGCCGATTTCGCCATAGACGAGAGAGAAACGCGACACGACGCGACTTTTGATGCGCTCGGTGCTTCGGATGGGCGCCCCATCGATCCGTCGGTCGACCGGATCTACCATAGGCGAGGCAGAGATTGAATTAACAGTGATACTAATTGACCACCGGCACCGCCGACGGGTGGTCAGCAGCTGCAACTGCAACGGTAGTGAGACGCGATTGTCTCGTTGACGGTGGGGGAGTTTTACCTTGAAAAGTTATGCAACCCGCCGCTTCAACGTATGTATCAGCCGTATACGCCGGGGTTAAATGCACACGCTGGGCGATTCCGCGCCTATGTGTTTAACAGCCGTCTAATGGTGCCAGTGTCGTCGGGCAATTACAAATTCCGCGAAAGCGTTTCTCTCGCCGACGCGCGGCGCGGGCGCGTTGCTCGTTGCGCGTGCATCTGTCCTCGCGCTTTTCCGCGCGCGGAACTCGACGCGGAAACGACAATACGCGATGCAACGGTCGCCCGATGGAGCAATTATATGAGTGACATTTACGTTCGTCATTAAGTTTTGTGCGGGAAGGGGAGAACCCACTTGAACTTGATCCAGTCTGCAGTCGTTGAATAAATGCCGAACATATGCCTGTTCTTAACAGAGTAGGTGGGATCTTTACTGTTTTATTTTCTTATAGGAGAGATTTCAAAGACTGCATTGTGATATAAAAATATAACATTCTAATAATAACATTAATTTTACGATATAAATGTAATAATTAGGAGGACGTGTAAAAACTTGACGAAAGATTTTGTTGACGGTCGAAATTGGCAGTGAAAGTTGTTGATATTTGGCACGTAGGCAACGTGCATGATTATTCATTATTCACGACGCGAATTGTTCGCGATAGCTATACATGTTAATGATCTGCAAATGGGCCGGTGATTTAAATGATGTCAAAACCGTATTGGAGGAATGCGGCATGGTAGCTCAACAAACAGGCACGTTTACTGCCTCTTTGTTGCATTGATTCTCTAATTATAAGTTATTTAAATACGAATCCGCGTAATCTTTGAAATTATTTAAACTAAACTTGAAACTCAGACATATCCGACGAGAGTTTCGCTAATTAAATCACATTTCTCTCCTAAGCCGGGCGTATCGTGTTTCTTTAATTATCTATGTCGAGTACCAATAAACTAGAATTGCACTCGGTAATTTAATATTGTTGCATTCCCGGAAGCACGTGTAACCTTACGTTTGTCTGAGGAATCGAGGATAACAGCCCGATTAAGAAAATGAGCCGTAATAACAGCTTCGACGTTTAAATCATAAATGAAGGTTCTCAACTTTTTGTTCTCTCTTTTCCCTCTTTCCTTTTTTTTCTAATATTCCTTGAGAAATGACGCTTTCCTCTCGGCGCACGTATCTCTTCCTTGAGCCATCTGTTAGATTTTGTATTCCTTTGTTTGTTAATTATTCATTGGAAGAGTGAAGTTCGATGTCGTGAATTAAAAACATATTTTGTGTGAATTATTTTTGTATTTCTGGTGATTTAATAATGCATTCAATTTTCGCATCGTTTATCACTCGGTTATTTTTCACGCTTTAAGTAATAGCGTCATTAACGCATACATCGCTATCCTTCAGCGTATCTCGTCTCGTAACATCACGTGCAGCTTCGTACGCAACGTCCAACGTCCAACAACGCACGCGTGTTTATTAGCATACGGTTTTTGCGGCGCATCTTCTCGATCGAGCGCCTAATAGATTGTCTCGAGATGTTTATTATTATCGCCTGTAATGGGTAGCGCGCGAGGTAGCGCGGGTAGCGCCTGTTGATGCATCGCATATACATCACGCTTCTGCTTTAATAATCGCGCGTGTCGGTTAAATTTTGCAAGCACATTATCAAGTCATTATTCTCAAATTTTGCATAAATTTTAAAGACATTAAAAACAGCGATTAAACAGTAAAATGAGCGTTTACTACGTGTCAATTCAAAAGCTACGATGACTAATTAACCTTGACGTCGCTTGTTCATTCTGCGAACGATATGCGATCCGTAAACAGCACATGACTTATATAGATATATAACGTTAGACATGAAATGTTCGAAGTAAAATGATAACTACAAGCGAAATGGCAAATAGTTTCCGCTTTTTTATCGTAGATAATATTTAATTAGATTATCGTCTCTCGCAATTTTTTTTTATTTTAAATATGACGTCTTTACCAAGAATACATTGAAAAAATAATCCCGATGTACATATTTGAATCACAATTAGGATCACGCTGTCGTAATGCCGGTTGCTCAAGAGTGCCGTTCGTGTGAAGACATTTCCCTCGAGCGCAGGGCCTTTTGTGTGGCCACGATTTTTCTTTGTGTTTCCGGCGAGTGGCGTCGAATAGAGGATCCTTTCATTCGTACGTCAAGACACGATCGTCTCGCGTTCTTCAGCGTTCTCGACGCGAAGAATTTCGATGTGCTCTCGATGCGCCCATGCGAACGTTGCTCCCTACGTTCGTGAAAGGACCGCTATCTATTTGCCTCGTTGTACGTGTCAAGCATATGAAACGTAGTAAAACGCGCGTGACACGTGGTTGTATAGCGATACCTTTTGTTGGCCCTTCTCGCGGCAAATAATTGGACGTTGAACGCTTCCGGGTGAAACGAGCGTCCGATAGAAACGGATTATACATGTATATATTCTTTAATTCTATAAATACTTCATTCACGTTCGATCGGCGAGATCGGCGAATAGATAAAAAAAATATTATTTGTCTACGTGCACGAGTTCGTCGCTATTAATAGATAATTACGTATCGAGGAAACACGACTGAACGCTCGTTCTCGATTATTGCCTAATTATGGCGCGCCGGTACCTCGGATCTCGGCACAAAAACCCGATACTTTCCATCCTTCTTATCGCGAAACGTCACGGATAATCTATACGCGGCGGATGTAGGCGCCCGCGAGACATGCCTCTCGTGTGCGATCTTGCCTTCGCGAGAAGTTGCTATCGCGCCTATGCGGCATGCGCGGTCGTGCATGACGGCGCGGCGTGAGGGGTTCTACTTTCTTCGATGGCCTCTCTAGAATCGGGCCCCATCGGACGTTAGTATACGCAACGCGCACGCGGGTAACACGCGCGTCACACAACGCCGGGGCTTATGCATTTAATAAACCCAGCCAAGTTCGCTTTCGCGTAATAAATTGTAAGGCAACTTTTCCTGCTGCGAGCTAAATCTTAACGGTACATCTTCGCGTTATGAAAGCTCCGCAAATGATAGCGAAGCAACTTTCACGGTTCCCACAGGGGAACTTGAAACGCTTGCGACGCAGGGAACTCGGCGATCGTGTGCCAATTAGAGAAGTAATCCGACGTGTAACGCTGATGAAAAAAAGAAATACGTATAAGAGGAAAAAAGCGGGGGATCTAGAGGAAGGAAAGGCCGCTCACATATATATCGGAAGTATTTATTAGAAAAGGATAGATACGTGTAACTGCACACGTGCACTTATCTATTTTATTATTAGCATATAATGTATATATATAAGTACATTGGTTAACGTTTCTATATAATCATTATAAATATAGATTTTGTTTTTCATTCCATTGTAAATGCACGAAGTGCATGAATTACTTGTTACGTGTGATATGAAATATTTTTCTGTCACTTTGGCATATTACTATTCATTATCTTAAATATTTTGATATTGTCTAATATTTCTTTGTAAACGCATATATTAATTGATTTATAATAATGTATATACCGTTTATGTTTTGCTAGATATTGCTAATATTTTTCTTTTCACTGTACACCATATAATTTTGTAAGAAAACGTACATAGCTGTTATTATGCACGTATTTTTAATCGTCAAGGACTCGCGATTACTACTTTTACTCGTCGGATTTATAATCGGCGAAAAAATGCTAATTTAATTGTTTCATAACTACCATTATCCGCCGCAAATCGTAATCGCGACGCACCCGGCGACTGCGAAAACACGCAAAGAAAGGAGGAACGGGGGCGGACAGTTTGATGTATCGCACGAAGGAGAAAGAGAGCGGCACAGATCCGCGCCGTGATCCGTTCGCACGGCGTGGCGCGGCGCGGCAACGGCCCGGCACACAACGCGCTTCGGCTTTGGCGCTCGACCTCTTTGCGCCTACGTGGGAGGAATAGGAAGTCGTGCATTAAATCCGAACCTCCACCTTTCAGCGCTTAAACGCCTCTCAAATGGCATGGCCGCGGGACACCGTCCACTTCGAGCGCACAAAAGCGATTGCCTCAATTCCTGAATTGACCGCGACGACACGCGACGTCGATCTCTTCGGAGATGTCTCCCCCAGGACGAGCGATACCCGTCGACGATTTTAAAATTTAATGATTCTCGAATGCATGTTGTCGGTGCGACATCGATATACCTTATGGCCGGCACTATCATTCGTTGATGCTCTGTCTGAGATTTGCGAGATTACGTATCTTGATAAAACACTCGTTATTTATTCATTGCAATATTCCTGCAGCACACTAATATTTGCAGACACCGTAGAAGTTTTTGTGACTTTCGTTCTGTTAACTCAATAACATGTTTTTTATCTCATGCTTTTTGTTTCTTGTATTATTTTGATTCAAATATCAGTAAATATCGATCTGATAATTTTAAATTTATAATTACATTCATAAACTCATAAATTATTGGATTTCTTTGTAACGTATTTAAATATTAATTGACAATGTAAAAATTCGAATAATTTATCCTTTTTTAATTTTTTACAACTTTTTTTATAACGGTTAAATTTAATCTAGCATAGCTACTGTCTTTAAATAGCTAGCGCAACGAAATTGAGCATAAGATAAGAAACTGATAGTACAGTAACAAAATAGCTAAATTCTTGTCTCATTCGTGCTAGAGTGACCGCGCCAGCTTAACAGACATATTCAAGAACGTCTCGGCGAGCTCTTGGACTTTCTCGCTCGCGCGTATCGAGCGGAAAAATTCCAGTCTTGGCCGCTCACTTGTGATTACGCTCATTGCCGAATTAACTGCGAACGTCGGACGTTCCCATTTGCGCAAACGGAAAAATTCTACTCCGATACTGTCTTCACGTTCGAGTGCAGAGGTAGGTGGTATCGGAATTCCGGATGGATGTACGCGTTCTCGTGAGGCTGCATTCCTCTTTTGTTAGAGAGGAAGGTGTATGTAGATAAGCCGTTTAATCTCGCGCAAACACGCCTACGCATACCGTGACACCACGCGCAGTCAAACTCACGATTGCGTGCAAAAAGATATTCAAATATTTTTGCAGGCGTAAGTATTTTTGCAGGCGTAAGTATTTCTGGAGTCGTCTGAGATAAGTTTAAAGCTCTCTCATGTGTTGACATATAATTAGTTTACTCAAACAAACGTCGATGTGCGTCCGCTGTTTCTTTCTAGACCACGTTCTTTACTTCAACATTTTCATCCTCCCCAATTAGCTGAATTTTCTGCAAATTTAAACACGCTAACTGAAATTAACATGTGACGTTTTATTCACGAGTAATTACAAGAATTGTCGCGCATAAGATTAGAGATAAAATATAAATATAGTTTGTATCAGTGTTCTGTTATGTGGAACAAAAGTAAAGATACCTATAGGATGGGTCAGAGATGGGATGCATGGATGGACGAAATATGCCGCAACGCAACGTGCCCATCGCACTCTATCGACATCTCTAACTGCGCATACTTGATCCAATTGGATACTTAATGTCTCAAAGTCTGAGGTGGTGTCATGCGCGAGATGATGAAACGCGAAAGGATTTAGCCTTCGTCTTCAAGGCTGACCGCTGGTACACCGCGAACAATCGTCCGTGCTTTAAGTGGATTTCACACGGTGTTCGCGGCACCTACGAGAAACAATAGAGATTCTTCATAAAGAGATTCTTCATTTAATTTCAAATCGTCATAATGATCGGTATATCTTTCGTCAAAGAAGAGAAAAATATCGCGATGAGACACTCCGAGCGTGAGAGAAAACTTGTCATTTGTGCGCTTGTGTGCGTGTGCGTGCGTTACACGCATGTAATTGACCTGATTTTCTATGAATATACATAGGCTTCGTTACGTCAAAAGATTCAGTCGCGTTCCTCGGATAGGAATGATAAAGAGAACTGGATCTGGCGCGGTTGAGGAGGACGGGGAGAGAAATGACGGGAGACGTCGAACAAAGATTTCGCTACTGCAATCGTTTCCAATGAAAGAGCAAGGAGAGGACAGAATGCACGCTCTTATTGCATTCTCCCTCAGGGTCGCGTCAATCTAGAACTGTAATCTGTAATTCATAGCAATGCGATCGAAATTGTCTAACATAATAGCTTAGTTATCATTATAATTGTTACAATATATAGTAGGATATAATAATATAATAATATAGTCTTTTATGTTTAATATGTATAACTTTAACATGTAAAACGTGAATTACGGATTAATTCTTTAAGGACGGGTATTTTAAACAAGCTTTATCGCGTAGAACGCAAAAAAGAGGAAATATAAGCTATTTATACAAACAAATTTAGTCAGAATTGGAATTTTTATATTAAAAAATGATGTAATGATAAAAAATATATTTTATTGTAAAATTATGTAAAGTATACTGTAGCTGCTGTAGCTTATTTACTCGTTTTTAAAAGGTTAATGATTCATATCAAAACTATAAAATTGATTTATATAAAATTCTATTTGCAAATCGCATATTATAAATTTGCAGTCGAAGCGACACAACTTGATATGTTTTTGCGCTCTTTTGCAACATAACAAGACTGTTCTTTGATCACGAGTTCTTGTTGACCATGATGATACACGCGTGATAGCTTAGCTTTTGCGTCGGAGCTTGTGCGCGGATAGAAAGTAAATTTCGGGACACAGATAAAAGCGAGGGCGGCACGCGAGAGATCGTGGAAATAAGAGGAGAACGCGCGCGGCAACCTAGATAGAATCCAAAACTCACATCCCTCATAGAATGTCGAGGGAAAGGAAAAATTACAGCTGGCGTTGGCTTTTGACGTTTGACCAGCGGCTCATTTAAATCTTTTGTATTCATAAGCAGTCGATCTACAAGCCTTTCACTTGAACTGTTACTGACAACGAAAGAACTCGTATATACGTATAAAATTATATTTTTTGAAACAGAAAAAGAAATTAATTGTCATATATTAAAGCTAAAAAGTTTCTATTTTTTAGTTATATATTTTATATGTATTTTAAATGGAATAATCGATGTCTAGAAAGTTTAATTTATTACACCTATAAGTGTATCTAATATCTATATTTATTTTGTGTATCTTATATCTATATTTAGAAATGATATACGAGCCACTTGCATATTGGGAATTAGTCTTTTATATGCCAATTCAATGGTTTGTCGGTTTTGTGTTGCAGAGGGGTCTGAAAGTCGGTTGTAGCCAGAGGCCGACAACATGAGGAACTCGACGTTACTGAAATGGGCGCAGAATTCGGCGAACAATAAAAATCAGCCGAGTAAAAACGGAGGTGAGTAACCCTGGCTCTCCAAAGCACGTGTGTCGCGAATCGCAACTAGTATTAGCAAATATGGCTCGCCGCTGCTATGGCGAAGGTTGAAAACCATCGCGACTCTCCTGTTCGCAGGAACGAGTAGGAACTGGATACACCCACCGGACGCGCTCCAAAAAGGACACATCGCCTACCTAGTCAAGGTATTGTACGATTTTTATACTATACTGCGAAGATATTGTAAGTATAACGTTGTGTTATGGAGCTATTACTTATATCTCGACTTTCCTTCGTAAAGAACTGTAGCGATTATTTTTGCGAGTCACAATTTGTGCTGAAATTCGTGCTAGAAGATTAGAAATAAATGATTTTTGTAAAGCAATAAAATTTTTATTTTTATAAATAATTTATTAAGATTACGTTTTTATTTTCAACGGGATGTTGAGAGTATTTTTTATTATTGATATGCTGGCGTATGCACATTAACCAAGGTCGCAGTACGCGATTGTGAAACCGCGGGATGAACAACAACCAAGCGACGACAAGTATCATCTTGGCACCGTTTCTCGGTATCTCGAAACTGACGGAATGAAAGGTCGAGGCCGTCGCGACGCGTATCATCTATCCTCTTTTTCCGCTTTTAATTTCATCTCCGGTAGCTTATCGAGCCCGTGAACCCACTCAACGGGATATCCATTACGCGTTCGTGAAATTTGTTGACGTGCGTTCGCCTAATTACCTTTCGCTGCTAACGAGCGTAATTAAGCTAAGTTGATTATTTCGCCGGGCGGAACGCCGAGGCATCGTGCACAGCCTGAGAAAAGCCGGAGAAATTGCTGGCTACTATTAAGCAATAACTGCGGCGGAAGGGTAATGAAAATAGAAGCAGTTGATTGAGAACAAAAACATTCAATATTTTTTATTCTTGTATGTTTTATAGAGAAAAGAAATATTTTTTAATTGTTTAAATTTTAATATTTTATAATACAGTAGATTGTTAGGTATATTTCTCTAAAAAAAAAAAAGAAAAAAATATCAGAAAGCGGTTTCTTAGAAATATTATATAAGAATTTGTGATAATTGATTCAAATTATCAAAAAAAATTAATATTTCCTGTAATGAGGGAAAGGAGTGCAAGGCTGGAAACGAAAGACGCAGACGTCTCATATTAATATATACAGATGTTCAAGTTGAATCTAATAACGGGAGGGGCTTAATGTACGGTCGTTAAAAAAACGATGCGGACGTAAAACCGAAAGTGACCCGCGATTTGCACTTTCTAGAGCCGGTTGTAGAATCTCATTATTTCCATGACTTGCACAGAAATAGGAAAAAAGATCCTAGGCTCGAAGCGTTCATTCATTTCGCGTCACCCGGAAAAATTGCGCAACGATCGCAACCGCGCACCCGCCTGCCTTTCGTTTCGAATTGTTACCGGCACGTACGTAAGTTTCCCCCATGAATACGAATACGGCATATATCGCGGATGAATTGTTGTTCGAGACGCTGAGACCCAACAGGCGCGTCGCCCGCGCCGTGAGTTCGTTGAACTTCGAAACTTCGCGCGAGCGGCCAGATTTCACTATCTCACGAACGAAACGAGTGTCGTGTCGTCACCACTAGACACGAAACAGCGGAATTGGCATGTCCGGACATGCCTTTTTCTCTGACCGGATTAAGTTTCCGCAATCCAACTCTCCCCGTGGCTTTTTTTCGGAAGATATTCCCGCCCAAGAGAAGTTTCTCTTCGTGGCACAAAATATCTCATATTCCTATCGACTGCATAATCGATCTCATTATTCATTACATTAGATTGACCAAAAAGGCATAAATCTTTCTTTTTTAATTAAAAGCAATTTTTAAAAATTTTGATAGCAATTTATTTGAATTTTTTTGTGATCTTAGAAGAATTTAAAGATTAGTTTTTGGCTACCGTATTTTTATTATAATTATATCTAACCAAATCCTCATCTTATTTTGAAATGCGATTAATTATTTATTTGTATATTTATCAGAAATAAAATGGAAAACGCGATCAATTTGCATAAGTAATCGAGATGACGGTTTCATCATCCAAGAAGATGCGTATTTAACCAGAAATATAAAAGTATCCCGAGATCATTAAACTACACAGTGAAACGTCATCGTGGCGCGATAATATCGCGATAATCGCGCAATTTGTCAGTGTTACGTTTATCGCGTTATTCGTGTAAGATTAAAGTGCAGAAATATTTTATCGGGTAGAAGGAATGCGGCGTAAATTGCCGTTAGATTTGCGTTTTATTTTCAAACGTCATTGCGAAATGTCTTGTTTCTTTTGTTCGATTTGCGAAATGCGATGATTGCAAGCAGTTTCTATTAACTATATCGATTAGGATTAATTTCTCTCCTTGCCGACGTATATCCGACTTCTTTTCTCGCTCTCTACGTATCGCGATCAACGTTTTTATTTTTATCGGTGATTTTTTGCAATATGCGCGCTATAATCTTTGCGCTCGACAAATAAAATTTTTTGTGTGATTTAAGATGTCCGAAACTCTTAAGCTGTTTTGATTGCGTAAAAGTGTATATATATATATATATATATACCGATTTATACAGCCATATCCACAAGCAGTTGAACAACTTTTCTCTCGGAAATATTACCTTGACGAGAGATGTCGTGCGTTGCTAATTTACAGATGCATGCCGGAGATTTACGACGATTATAATGCAAAAATATGCAGGCCGCGGAGGAATGCGTTAAAAAAAACCGCGGTTAATAAAGAAGTGCATTCGTATCGCGTTTTCAATGCGCATTTTTTCTCGGAAACGTCACAACGTTTCTCACGCTGCGTCGTTCCTCTTGCTGTTTTTGTCACAAAAGTTGCACATACACGGAATGTACCTGATTCCCCTTTTTTTCGTCATCTTCCTATGATTTGATATTTTAGTATTTGGGCAGCACAGAGGTGGACCAACCCAAAGGGATCGAGGTCGTTAAGGAGGCGATCTGCAAACTGAAATTCAATCAGCAACTCAAGAAGAGCGAAGGCACGAAAACCCCGAAGGTCGAGCTCACCATAAGCATCGATGGCGTGGCGATACAGGAACCAAAAACGAAAACGACGCCCAAGGTTAGTGCCATTCGTCGACGTGAAGATGACTTTTACGCGATAATTGCATTCCGTACGTTCACGTGTCCAAGGCTCGATTACTTGGCCGTCATTTAATCGAAGGTTATTCTTGCAGCGAATTATGCATCAGTATCCGTTACATAGAATCTCGTACTGCGCCGACGACAAAGGGGAGAAGAAGTTCTTCAGTTTCATCGCGAAGGAAGAGGACGCGGAGAGGCATACATGCTTCGTTTTCGTCAGCGATAAACTAGCCGAGGAAATCACGCTGACCATCGGCCAAGCTTTCGATTTGGCCTACAGGAGGTTCCTGGAAACATCCGGCAAGGATTTAGAGACACAACGACGTTGTATGGTCCTGCAGCAGAAGATAAAGCGACTCGAACACGAAAACAATGTTTATCGGCAACGATTGCAGGACGTCGCGGCTATTAAAGGCTCGGTTAGTTTGAAAACTATATGAGAAGTATATCTAATACTCTTAATAATATATAAATAAAAATTATTTCAATACTTGTTGACTATATTTCTATTTAGGCGGATGTGTCGGCGTACCTATCGCAACATAATATACCCGATATTCTTCACGTACCTGGAGCTCCTACGGATTCACCGCAAGTCAATGGTACGATTAGCCAGCCATTGCTGAACATGAGCGACAGCAACGGAAATACATCTAATGGACCACAGCAACCGCCACCAGTTCCACCGAGAAGTTTCGAGAAGAGTTTTGACGATGATTTCATGGGGTATGATCAATGTGATGATTGTAAATTTCACTAATCTCAGCTTTCTTGATTTCATATTATTTCTTATTTTTTCATAGAAATGAGCCAGCGCCAATGCCGTCGGTTGGCACTAAATTGGAAGGACTGTTGATGGACGAGTTTGAGGAAGATTTCAATCCAAGAGCTTACGAGACCGCAACCAACGGTCTTGCCAATCATCAGTCAAATAACAATCCGCTCCTTAACGGTCAGATATCTTCAGGATCGATCTTCTTCTCGCAATCTAACGGCACAACCAGTCCTCCGCCCCTGTGTAAGTATACAATTTATGGATATTAACTTTCATTACACATATATCATCTCTGAGAATATTGTATTCTCTATCCAGTGGCACCACCACCAAAGACGAAAGACTCGAGACGTCAAAATGGAATCAAGGAAGATCTGTTTGGTAGCATTCCTTTTAATCCTACGCCGACTTTAAACATGAAGAATGAATTTAAGGATCCGTTTGAAATGGGAGAATTCGGAGCTTCGACCATGACATCTAATCCTAGCCAGCAAGAACTGGAAAACGCTATCGGTCTGCTAGACAAGAAGCTGCTGGAGATGAAGGTAAAACATGCAATTTTCATTCTCCAATTGCTTCTGTTGTAGACAGGTTGTAACATGGCGAAAAATTTTTAGGATGGTTTTAGTAGAGGGCTGTGCATCGGAACGGATGACTTTTCTTTGGAGAGCTTGGACCCACTGCGGAATTAAAATCGCCAATCAGATCGGAAGTTACGAGCGTTCGAACGAGAACTTTATTAAGTGCTCTTAAGATGCAGAGTACGAAATACCAATTAATACGGATAAAGCAATTAGGGATTATGTCCGTGTAAAACCAAAATTAGTCAATTATTACTATTACCCTACTCGTATATTTATGATCATGTTCGATATTTATGGTACACATTTATGTGAAATAATTCTATAAGCGTGTATCCTTCTACACTCGCTAGTAATCTACGCTATTCTATTCGTCGCTTTAGAACTGGGGTCCAATCTGAATGACGCACTGAAAATGCGTTATCGTTGTTAATGATCAGTCAGTGAGAGGAGATCTCAAGTCGACCGTTAGAGTGGAATGAGACATTATTCTAATCGAGACAACATAATTATATAGACGAAAATTTGTTAAAATTTGTTATATATATATATATATATATATATATATATATAACTAATTTTATGTATGTATGTATGTATATATACATACACAATTTTTTCTTGTCGCGAATCTCATCGACGAGAATTTGATATATATGTATATGTATATACAATTTTTCTTATCGCGAATCTCATATCGACGATGGTATGCTTGCGTCTTTCATATTTTTTAACGAGATATTGAAAAAGAACTAATAAATATTATAATTTTGTAGCCATTGAATTGAAGAATTGGTGACGGCCGAGCAATCTCTTACATTCTAAAGCTACAATTGATAATACACATTTTACACTCGGCCTAGTTTGATTTAAACTCGTCACATTGTTGTTCAATCGTCTGTCGAAAAGTGAGCTAGTAGATGAAAAAAAAAAAAACAAAAAAAACGGAGCACTAACGTAGTAGCGTTTAGAAATCACACTAATAATACGAACGCATAGCTTTCATAGTCTGTCGATTGAACTCATACACTCAACATATCCTCTTTCTTTGGTCTGTCGTACATACCTTCACCTTGCTTTTAACGCGCGAACGTAAGTGATAGGAAAAAAAAAAGTTAATTGTAGGAGCGTATGAAAACTTTCGGCTGTAGAGTTTACGGTAATGTCTACGTATCGCGATCCGACCAAACGTAAGGCGTTAAACGAGTTCACGTTTATCGCTACAGAGAGGATTAGTAATTATGTACATATGAAATATTATTGTTGCTATATTGTTTAAGATATAATAGTTAAGAATATAGCATATGATTATTACAACAAAAATATTGAACATCCTATACATCTTCCTTATACTCTGTATATTAAATCTCGAAATAATCTGAAGTTGTGCACCCGTCTCGTCATAACATTATCCTCGACGCTTTCACGACTAAAATGTCATAAACAAAATAACACAGTTCCAAAATGTCACAGTTCCAACTTTTAAAAATCAATTCATTTTCGATCGTCCAATTTCCTTAAAATTTCACTTTTACTTCCTTTGAAATTGCAAATGATGGCGTTCACGAGACTAGTCTTCCTTACTTTCTACATAATTTTGGTCAGCAATGTCATGTTGCATCGAAGTGCAAATAATGGTAAGAAAATATACAACGCGAGTTAAATATTTCAAAACGTTAATTAAATATTAAAAAGATACATTTGTAAAGAATGCGTAATGGAAGAAAGTACGTGCTACGTTTTTCAAGAACCATATCGTTATTCAGTTACCGAAGAAAATGGAAATTTTTCAGAAGAATTGCAACATAAAGTATAAATTAAACACATATTTTCTTTCGCACAAACAATAAGTATAAGTAATGTATTGCATTTATTATATAGGAAACTTTAATAGTAAAATCACCCCTACAAGATACTTTGAAGAACATTACGAAATGTTATATAGAACCTCGAAATAGCGAGTCGTTGAAAAAAATATTGTCATTTACCTGTGCGCCTGACGAAGAAAAATCAATTAAAAAAACGTTTATGTAACAAATATTGGGACATTATATTCAGTTATTTATATTTTAGTAAACATTTAATAGGAATAACGTTAATTATTAATTGCATCAAGCAAATATTAAAATTGTAGTACAAATCTATCGTATGATATAATTATACAAGCAACGCAAAAGTTTAGAATAGATCTCAAGAGTGCTCAGATTAACTTTAATCTCGGTTTAACTTACTTTTTATCATCTTCTAATTTTCAGAACCAAGAAAATATACAAAAAATAAGTTAACCCAAGATTAAAGTTAATCTACATTGGTAGAAATGAACTTAAACATTCAAGTATACGAATCGTACGTCGAACCGCATTCAAATTTGGCGCGTCTCGCGCGCACCAAGCGTCACGTGATTCGGCGGGCGCGCCGCAGGCGGCGCCAGCGGCGTGAACGTGGCGCGGCACGCGCTGCGTCAGTGTTCCGCGGACTTCCATCGCGTTCTGTTCGTTTCTCCGATCTCCGTCCGGTTACGCTACGCGTCACGATAGAAAGAGAGGGAGAGGTAGCCGCCGAGAAACGCCACAGGACATAAGTGCCTTCTTCCATCTTCGCCGCGCACGGTGACTCCCGTCAGGATGGCGGACGACAACCACGAGAACGGCACCAGTAACGGCGACGTGCCCGAAATCGAGCTGATCATCAAGGTGAGTGTGTGCCACGCGCGGTGTGCGGTCGAGGATCGCCGCCGCGCCGGAGCGAGAGCGAGACGGACAGATCGGCGGGACGGGGAGGGACGGGAGGGCTGGAGAGGAAGACGGAGGAAAAAGGAGGCGGTTGTCGGGTTGTCCCGTGCGCGCTATGGGCGTGGAAC
>NW_020218739.1:328389-341273 GCF_003070985.1 Temnothorax curvispinosus | reverse complement strand
TCTCTTTATATCGCCAGATCTCTTTATCTCGCGCGATTAGCGGCCGCCCGCGTCGGAGAAAATGTCGAGGAGTTTCACCAAGGGACTCTACGCTTCCTTTTTAGGTTGTCATTGAAAGCGCTCCGAATTCGCGTCGCACGCGTTCCGGACGTACGTGTCTTTTACGTGTTGGAAGTAGATAATCTTTAATTATTAATAAATGCAACCCACCGATATGATATATAATCAATTTATTTACGATATGATGTACCAGATAATAGAATCAATTTGAGAAAAGCCTAATTAGACTTCAAAGATCCAGTCATCGTAAATGGCGTTTTAAATAGGTAATTTTGAAAGAGAGTAGAATATTTTGATGATATTTCTCAAAGTAACTTGGAACCCTTCGAGTCGCCCTCTTTAGATCTCTTTTTCGCTTTTTTCCAAATAAAGAAACGAGATGAGTCAACGGTAAAGTATTAATACGACGTATTCTCAGAAATAAAAATATAATGATAAACAGGATGTAAGATCGTTGATCTTACACGATATCATAATTTTGCGGTATCTATATCGCCATATTATGATTTCGATATATTACGATATCGTATTACGTTTTCGATTCCGATTAGATTAGCGGCCAGGGGCCAGGGCTTTTCGCGATCGTTGTTAATCCCGATCGATCTCCGACTCGATCGAGGGTGAGCTCGGCGCGGGTTCTCGGAACGAACTTTCTTTTCACCGAGTTTCCAGGGGGGAACGACTCCTCAAGTGGAAACAGGCTACCTTCGTATGACCATTAAAGAGCTTGCGATTGAACTTTCGCCGGCGATCGATCAGATTTCTTTCGAGAGAAATACCGCATGGCGTACAATTTTAACATAATATCGCTGAATTAGATGACTGATCATCGTGAAAGGAATGAGGCGTTTCGAAGTCGAAATCGTGGTACAATCTTTTCTCCTGCCGCAGGAATAATTTACAACGTAAATTATGAATAATTATAATTAAATTATTATTTATCGTTATTAATTTTTCTCAATTACTAATATTTATCATTAGTAATTATTATTAATTATAAGCTATAGCTATGTGAAACATTTTAATATATTTGGCGAACCAACTGTCGACCCTAAAGCTTCAATATTTGTATATTAATGTTTTTGTACAAATATGTAATGTAAGGAAAAGGTAAAGAGGAAAATTGCCGACCGGTGTTTAATTTCGTCGAAAGCGTTCGCTCTCTAGTCTTTACTTGGTTCTATTGTCGAAGGTGAGACACGGTCGCCATATCGGTGCAACCTGTCCTTAAGTGTGCCAACGGGAATTCTACGCGGCAGCCTTTCAGATAACTCGGGCTTATCATCTCGATTGCAGCGTTAGATAAATATTCAGGTAGCCGGCGAAGTGTTACACTACCGAGAATGCGCTCTTCACAGCCAATATATCTGGAATAAACATGATAAAAACACAAAAAGTTCAGTCGCGGAATTATCGGTTCTTGCTTGTGATGCAGGACAAATATCGCGATAAAATCGACTCGTCACGGAAAAAACTGAAATCTCACGGCATTGCTTATCTGCAGTCGAAGAGAAATTTCTCGTCGATAACTAATTATAACGAAATGGCCGGTATCTAGTTCATTGAGGCGTGCTACTATCGAGCTGGAGAACGTCGCGACTTCCTCCAAGTCCGCGATAATGTCTCGCTGCGATTCGATTCGAAAGGCAATTTCGAATCGAATCGCGCGTACATATGAATGCCGGCGTGAACATTCAAATCAAGTTGAGCTTTGCGTACCGTGCTCTCTCTCCATCTCTCGCAACGAAATACCGTAGACGCGCGCATATTAAACGGCGGCCATTTAATTTATTCAGTTAACGAGGTCAGAACTCTATGCCGGCGCGGCAGCGGCTTGGCCGGGTCGGCTATACCGTTGTTGCAAATCGAAGAACGACGGAGCGGTACAGATGTAATTCTGGAGCCGATCGCAGGTCGAAATCGCGCGCGTTTTGCGCGAAAAGATTTAACGATAAACCGGCCGGCCTTGCACTCTCGGCAGGCGATCATGCGAGGTTCTCTCGGGTAAGTGTGTCAAACGGGACGAAACGACGGAGCGGCTACCGCGAGGTCCTCCGCGAGATTCTACCGTTAAACGATGGACTCCTTTGCCTTCCGCTTTCCTCGCTCCTCTGGCTTTCCCCGCCGACTTCGGTGACTTCGTTCCCCGGATCTTCTCTATTATATTTCTCAATAATTCGAAGAATATGCTCGCCGATTTATTAAAACTGGAAGAGTGAGAATTGAAAGAATTAAAGAAAACATTTTTTTAAACTTGTTTTCCCTCGAAAAAGAAAGAAATATTTTTGTTTACGAAACAAAGGAAAAATTAGTGGAAAACGAGCTTGATAAGTTATAAGATAGATTATAATATTTTTAAGCTAAACAGAGCAATAATAGAAAAAGATCCTTGTTCCTCCTTAACGTCTTCCTTACGCATACGTTATTTTTCTTCGGAGTTGTTTGTCACACTTATACAATACAAGTACCACGTCACAGGTGTCTTCTTCTGTTTCGCTAGAGTTATTTTTCTCATCGTAGTTACATTGAGCAAAAGAATAATCGCGTAACCACCTGCGAGCGCGGCGATCGATCGCACTTTAATCTCCTCTAAGGTCATTACAAGCGTGTCTGGGTGGAAGTCAGAGACACTCGGAGAGTTCGCACGATCTTTTCATCACGGACACGTAACACCGTCGCTCAAACAAGGCATTAAAAGACAGAAAAGAGTTGCGCGAAGAGAAGGAAGCCGTCCTTCGCGCGACGCGATATCGAAGGATATACCGATGTCCACGCGACCGCTAATAAAGAAACGTCGTCCCGCTAATAATAGCCGCTTACGCGCGTATCTTCGCGAATGACGTCCTGACAGCATTGTTTCCTTTTCTCTTCTTTTTCTCCATCCACCCGTTGTCGGCTTCATTCAGGAAAAATGGCGAGCAGGAGGATCGCGAGCGCGTCGTGAAATTATGGCTTTCGCTGCATGCGTCGTATATAACTCATATATTCGCAGAAGTCGTACTCGCACGCGTGCGTACACGTGTACCTATATATTTTGCCTACTCGTAACGGTATATTCTACAATCTACAGCAAGACGCCGCGACTGCGTCCTGTACATATTCCGCGTATGCGATGGAGATGTCCGTAAAAGGAGGCTCCGCATATTGTATTGTGTGTATCTCAAGGAGAATTATAAGCTTCCAAAATTTAAATAGTTTTTATAATACAATTACGAAAGATGTAGCAGGGAGATGCAGGTAGATTATAATTTATACCGTCAATTATAATACATTAAATCGCACACTTGCCGCGCTTAATCGTCACGCTCAAAAATTGCAGTTTCAGGACGGAATTGTGTCACTTTCGAAGTCATTGACTCGTCCATATTTCATGAAGCCGTTCGCGAGATAGCTTCCTCCTCGTGGACGGTAAGACCTTTGTTGTGCAGAGAATTCTTCAGGCGAATGACACGAGTGCCCAGGCACGCATTAGCTTCTTTCAGCCATGAAACAAGGTTGCCCGCGATGTTACCATTAGCGATACCAGCGATGCGTACGCCGCTTTTAGTCGTCGGTCTTCCTTTTTTTGTTCGATTTTTTCCCCCCGTTTTTTTCCCGTCCAATACCGCGGCTTCGACGGAGCCGCGTAACGTTGTCGCGATGTGTCGCGAGGCCGCAACAACGCGAATCGTTTGTGTAACCGACATCAACGCGAAAAGGGGAAAAAAATAAAACGTTTCGCCTCTCGTTTCTCTCGCTCTCCTAAACCGAGATTCCACGGCGAAGAGGTCCCCCATTTTTTCTCCCCCCCCCCCGTGTCCCCCAAGTTCAGCTCGTAAATATGCTGAACTCGATCAAACGCCAGTGGTTTCGTCGATCCGCGTTCGGCAAACGCTTGCGCGGCTTTTTAAAGGAATGGAATTCGCCTGCGTGTGTGTACGCGCGCGTCGTATCTCCCTCACGGCGAGTTAAATCGTGTCGTTAAAATTCTGAACGTTACGATAAATCGTGCCAATACCGCGGAAGGAGAGCGATTTGTCGTCGCGCGATTTAACTTGCAAAAGATGCGCATCCCTTCCCTCTCGTGTCGCACCCGTCGCGTCGTTTCGACTTGTGGTTTGGCTGGTTCTCGTTCCGCGGGATATCGACGGGATGCGCACCTGACGTCGCGGACGAATTTTCAGGCTTTCGTAATAGAGAAAGGAGGTGAGGAGCGCCGACCGGGTGAGAGATAGAGCCGCGTTCGAAGATGGAAGACGTTCAGTGTCTTCGTGACATTTGATCCACCATCCGCGTTCTCCGCGCGACTCCTATATTCGACATGAATACCAATGCGAGATTTCCGCTGGGGAGTCTCGAAGATACTTTTCTCCAGGCTGTTATCGCGCTCTCGCTTTATTTTACATTGAGTTTTGATAGCGTTTTGATATCCGCATTGTTTTATTTTTCCTTTTTTTAGTAATCCGGGAAAAAGAATTTAAATCGATATTAGAAACAACGTTGAAGCAATAATTAAAGCAACGTTGTGACAAAGTTGCGGCGTTGCGGCTCAAGTTGAAGTAAAGACAGGTTTCGATTATTAGCCTCTCGTTATCTGCTTATTGCGCGCTTTATTCGAAATAAATGACTCATACCTCAAAGTCAGCTTGCACAATCGCGGATGAAAGAGAGAGAGGCATAAACTCTTTGAATATCCCCCGCGGAATCCTCGATTGGCATAACCGCCGCGCAGAAAATCAAGCTCGCGTCGATAAATCAAATCAGCGAGGCTCGCTTGACCATCCTCACCGAATTGTTGTCATATTTTATTTCACCTTCTCGTACACGTTCCAGAGATAATGACGCAGACGTCGCGCGATGACGTTCCGCGTTAAATTTTTTCGGTTAAGTATCGGACAGTAGTTTCGATATTCGTTGACGAGCAACGCGTTCAACTCCGAAAGATGTTTAACAGATGTTCGATGGACGCCTGAGGGATTACCATGACACGCATTCATATCTCACATTCAGCGCCAAGAGTGTGGTTGCTTGAATCTCACTCGTGTAAGACAAATAAAACTTGCTATCGGACGGCGATATACATCGCTGAATGTGGAAACAGATCCGCGCCTTTGAGGCGCGTGCAAAAAATATGTAGGATATAAAAAGAAACGGTCCGTCAATAAACGAGAGAACTTCAATAAGGATGTTTTTTAATTAAATAATTTCAGAGGTAATTCTCTTCGAGGTTTTGCTTTCGTTGATATCCAAAAATACTCGTTAGAATATCTGAAGACTTTTAGGAATTAAAAACTGCGAAAAGCTCAGAAATTGTGACCTATAAAGATTTGCTATTGCGTGCTTGATCCGCGAGAATCGCCCGTTGACAGGAGATCTCCTCCTGGGAAAATTGCGCGCGCGTACGCTAAATGGAACCTCTAGGTCTCTCACGTTGTGCAACATCCGAAAACGGACTGTGCGTCATCACCGAGAGAGAATAAAAAACCGCTCGAGGTGCCGGCTGATGCGCGTGTGACGCATGGGGCTGTGGAAAGTAAGACGACATCGATAGTAGTAAACGATAGTAGCAGCGACGATACAAAGACAGCGATGCGCGGTGGTGATATCGCGGGACCACCTCCTCTTCTCTAAACGCTCGGCTCGTTAGATCCTAGAAAAGCGGCCGATTGTTAGCGCCCGATGAAAATAGAACCTCCGTTGCCCGAGAGGAACAGAGAGAGGAAGAGAGAGAGAAAGAGTTGGCGAACTGCCGAGATTCAATTTGCTCGAATTACGGTTGTCCGAGGAGAGAACGATTACGTTACACAATGCGTGGGTTGTTCAGCTTCCATCGGTTGGGTAAAGCCGGTAAAGGATCAAAGTATCGGGGGAAACGATCAGAGTGGAATGTTGTCATAGCGAAAGATATTTCGCGCGATTGTCCATTAGACACGGTATTAGACGCGCTATCGCAACAAATCTTGAAACGGTCAAAGGTTAAAAAGTACCAAGGCACGAGAGGTGTATGATTGTAGATTACAAATGTCAGAGGGAAACAATGCTGAATGGTCGGAGCCGCGGGATTGGGGAGAAAAAAATTCCCCGATGATGATGTAAAGATTTGTTTTTCGACGTTTGACGGCACGCGCTTTCTAACGTCGAAAATATCAGGATCCGCGCCGAAAATAGCACGTCGGGATAGAAAGAAGCAAAAATAAAAAATGGAGATAATTTTGATCGGTATATTGCGTAAGGTTTTTTCAGGATGGCCGTGAACGCGCGAAGTTAGAACGTCAGAGACGAGCGAATAAATAAACCGCGAACTTCGGGAAAACGAGAGCGCTGGCGGATTGGGTTCGGTACTCTCTCGATTATTCGGCCGATCGAGCAGCAGAAAATGCGTGGCGGTGGGACGTCACGTCGGTCGGAGATTCGACTATAATGGGTTGGGTCTGCTCATCGCTCGCGAACACAATGATCCGCGCGTTTCGCCACGCCGTTGTTAGATTCGTACACTAGTTGCCGGATGACGTCAGCCTCTTATCGCTCAGAGATACAGGCAGGATAATCGAATCCACGAGATACCGCGGAATTTACATGCCAGCCTTAACGACGATAGCCGCGAGAACACGCGGCTTTTATATGCAAAGAATGACAAGATGTAATAATTCATGTGAAAAAAAATAACAAAATCTTGTAGATGTATTTTAAATCGTAATAACATATTCTTTCTAAAATAGATTTGAGATCGCGTATATTTTTTAAATCTTACATACATATATCTTGATGCTAAATCTAACGAAGAAATATAAATATATTGATATCAATCTAACGAAGGAAATATTGCTTCTAGGCATCGACGATCGATGGCCGTCGAAAGGGCGCCTGTCTCTTCTGCCAGGAATACTTCATGGATCTGTACCTCTTGGCGGAGCTGAAAACGATCTCTCTGAAGGTGACCACCGTGGATATGCAGAAACCGCCGCCCGACTTTCGCACCAACTTCCAGGCCACGCCGCCGCCCATCCTGATCGACAACGGCGACGCGATACTGGAGAACGAAAAGATTGAACGGCACATCATGAAAAACATCCCCGGCGGGCACAATCTGTTTGTACAAGATAAGGAAGTGGCCACTCTCGTGGAGAACTTGTTCAGCGTGAGTGTCGGTCAATCCGGTCGAGAGTGAAACCAATCGGGAAAAAGAGCTGTCGAATTATATACCTTTCTCTGGCGAGGCGAGAAATTACATGTCGTTCGCTCCGTTCATATATTTCAGAAACTCAAGTTGCTGCTGCTGAACGCGAAGGACAAGGACAAGGATCCCAAGTCCTCATCGCTGATGGCGCATCTGCGCAAGATCGACGAGCATCTGGGCCGCAAGGGCACGCGCTTCCTCACCGGCGACACCATGTGCTGCTTCGACTGCGAGCTGATGCCGCGACTGCAGCACATCAGGGTCGCCGGCAAGTACTTTGCCGACTTCGAGATACCGGAGACCCTGGTGCACCTGTGGCGATACATGCACCACATGTACAGGCTCGACGCTTTCCTACAGAGCTGCCCGGCCGATCAGGATATCATTAATCACTACAAACTGCAACAGGTGAGACGCATTAGAGCGGATCTCTAATTGTATTCGCGAGATGTCGACTAAATAATTAGCGCTTTTCGACAAGCCTTTGATTCACGCCTACGCGTCACACAATGACGCAATCCCATTCGCCGCGCAGTAAAACGTTTCCCATGTCCTCGACCGATATAATTGTAACGAATCTCCTCTCGTTATTTACAGGGTATGAAGATGAAGAAGCACGAGGAACTGGAGACGCCGACCTTCACCACGAGTATCCCGATCGAGGTCAACGACGACTAGGCTGGACCTTCCTCAGCGTCTGCGATCGCGTGACTTCGATTAGACATCGACATCGGCCTATAGCGAGACGGCGAATCGCCTCGACGGAGTTCTAACGGCGCGCATTTTGTAATTTAATATATTCAACATTAGTATCGAAAAAATAAGCAGGGATTTGTCCGCTAGAACGTCCGTCTTTTGAACTGCGAAAGCTCGTGTCATCGCGACATCGATCAAATTCATATCTTTTTGCTAAGCAATCATTGCTGTATCACATCCCTTTCTTGTGGGATCAAGTCAGGTGTAAAACGGATTAGTTTTTTTACTGCAAACGACGCGAAAACATATATAAGTGCATTAAGGCATTCAAAGTCTTAAAAACGATTCTAGAATATTGATCTTCTCCATTTTTCTTCTACTTTCTTTTTTCCCCTTCGCTATGTACAGCGTACGTAGTTTTGACCTGAGTAGTATTAGCAAGATTTTAATTTGCTCTATTGTTGATCTAAGGTTTAAATTTATCAGGAGAAGCGATGATGATATTGCCATTCTCTGACGGCAACAATCATGGAAACTAACACCAAGAATGCAAAAGAAACGTATGCCTTCGAGAGAATCAAATTGGTGCCATTATTGTATTTTTGCAATCCTTAATACGAATTATCCTTTGGATAGTGATCATTATTCCTAGGCATTATTCTTACATAAGACTAAGCAAATAAAGTAGGTGAAATCAATGTAGAACGCTTGATAAAATATTTCAACATCGTTCTTGAATTTGCGTAAATATTTTTAAACATTAGATTTCTCTTTTTTTTTCTCGTTTTCATTCAACCACTCATCACGAGCTATAGTAACAAGATACTTAAGCATGATTGGGATTTGCATGAATAGGAAGAGTACGTCGTTTGGAATTATAAATTTGTTTAACACGGCTTTACGCCGTGCTCTTAAACGCGTTTGCACGATAGATAAACAAAGACAGGTTATCGTTATATACGTAGAAGAAAGAAAAAATACGTTTTTCCGTATCTCTCGCGAGACACGTGATCAAGAGTGCGTACGTTTCTTCTGGATTCCGCAGCGCGGTTCGAGGCATCTTGTTATTCCCGTTTCATCGTTAGCCACTTTTACTGATTTACAAGCAGAGAACGAGCGCAAAACAGTTCCCACGATTGTTTTCCCTGAGTCGAAAGCATTTAAAGTAACAGCATCCGGGAACTCGACTCCTACATTTGCTTATTTTCACTAATCCGCTGTTCCAGAAAACCGAGCAACAGTGCGACTCGTAAGCAACTGTCTATTTCGCATTAGTAATTCTATTATTATTATAATTATAATTATTACTATTGTATTATTAATTTTGGTTTATATATCCGTAGAAGTCAATATACCAGTGTTTACAGTAATGCCTGGAGCACCCCATCATTTATTATGACGCAGATGCGCGGCATAGGCTAAGTTCTCGTATAAAATATTATAATTTTATACACGATATTTGAGCGCTATTTTTTTTGTTAAATATATACACGATATTGAGATATTTTTATATCTCGTGGCGATAAGGGCGAGCGTATAATATTTTATTCAGAGCGTCATCTCAGTAAGCTTTAGCCTAAAAAGGTGAAGAAAAAAACTGGTACAGAGCGAGATGTATCAGATGTAAGGTGAGTTTAACTTTAGAAAAACGTCTCTGTCGTCTCTTCAACACGGAATATTTTTCTCATTTTTCGCCGATGTACTTTTTGCGAAGCGATATAGAGAGACTGAAAAATATTTTTCTATATTTTTCACAAATATTCTTTTCGTGAAGCGGTGAATTACTTACACAAGTGAAAAGCATCATTTCAATGGAATATTTTCTTCATTTTTCGCTATGCTATACTTTTTGCGAAGCGACAGATTACTAGTTTAGAGAGATAAAAAAATATTTTCTTAATTTTTCGTGAATATTCATTATCATTTTGGTAAAGCCAATAGATTATGAGAGACAAGGATGGAATACTATTGTATTTTGTTGCTATATTTCTCGTTCTACTTTCATCGATCTAGTTTTATCAGTTTAATCTCTCTTGATTATTGGCGAGTAATTTCCGCGAGAGTCGCGGTAAGAAGGATCGCTAGATGACAACGAAAGGAGGACCGTATCCGTCGCGACGCTGCGCGTCGGTGTCCAGTCTCGCATACGCGATCTAAAATAGCGCGCGGACGGACGTCGCGTTCTCTCCCTCCTCGTCGTGTCACCGCAGCGAGCTAACGTGACGCGTCTCCCATTCATAAATAGGGACGGCCACTATCCGGCGGGACGGCCATCTTGACTACGCGATCGTGCGAGCTCCCGTCGCCGTCGGTCCGCGTCGACCGTCAACGTTCGCGATCGCCTCGCTCGCGAGAAATCATCGGGAGCATTAAATCACGCGCGGGACCGGCGGGACATCGGCGCCTGCCGTCGTCGGCGACGCGCGTGGACGGAAGCGGTGCGGCCGAGCAGCGCGGTGGTCGGTACGCAGTGCACAGCTGATCGGTGGCCCCGACGGACGGTAGCTGCTCTTGCTGCTTGCCTCGGCTCGTCGTCTCTCGAAGGCGAAAACGCGAAAACGGAGCGGACACACACACACACACAGAAAGACATATACAGACAGAAAAAGACAGATAGGAGGAAAAACGCGAGTGAGAGCTGAGAGCTTGAGAGGCAGGACGCGAGAGACCGCCCGCGCCCGCGCCGGTGCGGAGTTGCGGAGACTGTGGGCCGCGTGTACCGCGATTGCGCTCGTCGGTGACAGGTGAAAGCTCCGTGAGAGACGAAAAGAGTTTCTGCGAGGAAAAGGGATACGGGATTCTCTTGAAGAACGACTGCGGTGCTGGTCCCTTCCTCTGGCACGGACGAGGTGTAGGTGTTCGTGAAGAGGAAGAGGAGGAGGAGGAGGAAGAAGTGCACGACGTCGCAGCCCGCTCGTCGGACGTCTCCGATGGTTGCCGTCCGGTGAGTCTGCCTACTCGTGCGACTAAAGTTTGGGTCTAAAATACTCTAAAAGCGGCGCTCCAGGGCGACCGCCGCTGCCGTCGCCGTCGTCGCCGACGACGACGGCGACGGTGGCGTCTTATCGCGTCGCGAGGGAGCGACGGGGAAAGGGAACGGAGCGCGCTCTATTACTCGCGGCGGCGACGGCGGCGGACTCCACGCGGCACGAAAATACACCTGCGACGGAATGCACCGGATGGATACGCGGCTGTGCCGACAACAATGCGCTTCCGCGCGTAGGATCTAGACTCGGGGGGAAGGGGGGACATCATCGAGACCGAGTTTCGTTTTAGTCGCGCGTTCGGTTCGGGTCCGTTCCCTTCGGCCGCCGCGGCCGCTCCCCGTGCTTTTCCCCGACTAACGACTTTTACATGTCTCATCTCGTAGTAGGAACTTCATTATCGCTACTTAAGCATATTATAGTGATGAAACTCATGAAAAACATTCCGTGACACGATTGAAACAAAACTGCATTTTCGTGGCAGATGCGTTGAATAGCGTGTCTTTTACCTTGCATCGTTGCGCCATTCAAAATATCACATTGGACGGCACTTGTTTTTTTTACAAGCATTTATATCTTTTAAAAGATATATCGATGACTCCAGCAGCAAAAAATCGAGCACAAAAATGAAGCGCACAGAAAAAAAAGAATATACTCTTGATTTGAGAATATCTTTAGTTTCAACGTGGAAATCTTGAAATGAGATTATATTGCGTTAAACGAAGAAAACTTGCTGGAATGAAGTCATTTTATATAGTTTAACCAAGAAGAAAAGTTGAAATTCTTATAGAGAATATAAAAAGAATCAGGATCGTTTTGCTGTACAAAATTTTGCGTATATACGAAACAATGAACACGTTAATTTGAGTACATAAATGGCCGCGTTCAGCAGACACAACTGTTGAGTGTCGTCTTATCAACACGCTACGTTGATTTGTTGGGTCTAAAAGTAAGAGCCAATCACGTTCGATTGCTACTGAGCGGTTTGTTCTGCTGAACGCGCCCAATTTTGACATTTATCTTTAGGGACTCCTACTTTTAGGTGTAAAAAAAGGTGAAATAGATATAATTATTCTTTAGTTTCTGTAATATTTTTGCTGTTAAATTTTCTTACGTTATCTCATAGCATTATTTGTGCACAAAATCAAGTTTTTTTTTAAGGATTAATTACAAAAGTGGTAGGAGTCCCAGAGACTCTACAATCATACGGTTGAAAGTTAAACTTTCCGTATTGACGTATATTCGTACTTGATAAGTTCGTCCTATAATCTTACGCTTATCTTGTTTTGCAAGTACAGCGCGACGCGGAACGACAGGATTATCTTGAACCGCACGGCGCGGGGGGCGCGACGGATGAAGAAAAAAAAATATATTCGCCCGTGTCGTACCGGTCTCGAGTCTCGATCGTTGCGCAAGATTTATGATAATGTTGCGCGAAGATAATCTGTCGAGCGCGAGGCGGCTGTTCGCGCGGCGAGTTTCCGCGCGCGTGGGCAAGAATTATGCGCGTAAAAACGCGCGACGTCACGGCTTTAAACCTGTTACGAAGCGTAAACAAGCGAGCTTCTCTTAAGTAATGCGATCGACTGATAGCTCCGGTCGCGTATCCGTATCGCGCGCCCCTTCTCGCACCCTTCGAATGCAATATATTTCCGCCGTCATTACGAATTGAATTATCCAATCAGTTACATAATTTAAATCGATTATCAATTTAAGTGTGTGGGTTTATTGTTCCGACAAAGAGCAGTGTTTTAAAGTTTAAAAGACCGACAAAAAAAAATACTCTTGATTTGAAAATATCTTTAGTTCAACATCTTAGAAATCTTGAAATGAGATTATATTGCGTTAAAATAAAGACAACTTGCTTCAATGAAGTCATTTTATATAGTTTAATTACGACAAAAAAATTGAACTTTTTATAAGAAGATTATAGATCAGCACGTAGAGAGAGAGAGAGAGAGAGAGAGAGAGAGAGAGAGAGAGAGAGA
>NW_020218739.1:325226-328289 GCF_003070985.1 Temnothorax curvispinosus | reverse complement strand
TCATATCGGTCCTGTTTTACTTATTATCAGTTACGTAATTATAATTATCAGTTACTTTTCTCAGACAAGTATAAAAGATAAATATGATTTTTTTACCGCGTGCAACAAAACTCTTCGTGAGAGTTTCGTTTAAGAACGCAGTAGGGTGAACATCCATTCATTCCGTTTGACATGTAGCATGCAGGGAGGAGACGAGAGGGGGCCGAGTATCAGTTGTATGTACAACAGATCGCGGTCGGTCTCTGCCACTGCATCAAATTTAACGCCCCGCCATAAAACAAATGTATCGCGTGCCTGTCATAACATGTTCGCGGTGGAGCGTTACGCCTCGCGCCTCTCGCTGCGTCGGTTTATTTAAAGTCGGAGTACATACTAGCGACGATTGGTCAACCGTGTCGGGCCCGGTGCTCGTTTCCTGCGATTGAGACGTCCTGGGGCGCCGTTGAACTCGGAGCGAGTGGAGCTGCGAGATTAAATATCAGTTGTATATACATAAAATTCATTTAAATTTATATTGTAGGGCTACCTCGACCGTTGGCATAAATTTCGCCAAGCGGGAACCTGCTGATAGATTTGGAGCTTCTGCATTTGATACCGCTATTTCAATTTTATCAATGTGTTACCGACACCTCAATAATATCTCAATAATCTTCCTCGTGTTAATAATATATAAATCATGAGAAGGATATAAATTATCGATATCCTAATCATCGTCATCTTAATGGCGTTCTCTTAACACATTCGCTCGCACATTCGCGCTTGGAAATCCTAAGATTCATATACCGGCGCGGCGCGGCGCGGCGGCTCGAAAATCGAATTAATCCAACGCATGTTATCGCATTTCGATGTAATCGCGTCATTATGAAGCACGATGAGATCCCGTGGATACCTTCGTCTGGCGAAGAGGAAAAAATGTTTACCGGTTTCTTCGTGGAATGAGCGACGACGGTAAATTGCGATAATCACTGATAAATTGATCGCTAAACTTATCCGGCAATTTCGCTTAATGGTTCATTAGGACGCGCGCGCGGAAATACCACGTCTGATGAAAGTTTCTGTCGGGATATAACTGCACGGAATTCGGATTTAAAGACCGAAGATATTTACTTCGAGAAGGAAAGCCGCTCCGAGAAAGAATTGATATCGACTTCGAGGAAGGGGGTGAATTACGAGAGCGATCTAGTTCGCGTATCTCTTGCCTTGAGATAATTTGAAACTTTTTGACTGATATATCAAAAGTAGACTTTTAATATATTAGTTTATTTTTCCAATATATTCTCTTAAAACTTTTCTTCGATTTAATTAAGTTATTTAAGTAAATTGCGTTGGACTTAACGGCATTTAATTAATTTAAATTCCACCGGTTCGGCTGATGCAGACGACGACGACGACGGCGACGGCGACAACGACGGTGATGTCTTGCGGATTTTCTCGCGGGAGGGAAAAAGTGTGATATTATTTTCAGTGTAGTTGTGGCGTTTATTTTTGCCGGCGCTCGCGCGGCAGAGCGACTTATCGTACGGTTCTGCTTAACGTTAATGGCGCGCGTCCCCCGTCAATTATTATTCTTGGTTCCTTATTTTCGTCTGGTGGCCGACTGACTTGACGCCCCCGACGTGCGTTAAACTCCCCGGCGCGAATCGGATCTCGTTGCGTTGGATTGCCTCTGTCGCTTTAACAATCTTTAGGAATGTACTTGTAATAATAAAATAAACCCTTCATCCCACTAGGTGGATTGTTTTCGTCCGGGCGAAAATCAAATGTAGTTGTAACTTTTGAAAACGGGCTCCATTCTTTTAATACAAATTATGTGAAAAAATTAAATTGTTTATAATTTTATGATTGATACTTCAAATTGAAGGTTTGAATTACCCCCATGAATTTTTTCAGATTTTTTGTAACACTTTAACATTAAAAAAAAAACGTCAGGATGAAAACGACCCACCTATGCGGCGTAAAGGTGCTAAAAAAACCTAAGGGGTCGAAGGGTAAAACATGATAATTTTATTTAATAAAATCCTAATTCAACGTGTCTATAAAAATATTCGAGAACATGTTTGGTCTTTGGGATAGATTCGCAAGCACCGCCGCTCTAATCACCACGCACGGTTCATTGCGTTCGCGCGCGCGTACGTCGCTGCTAATTACACGTTATTACGGGCAATTAGTTCCCAGACGACTGTTGCGAGCAACAGGTGTCGGATGGACGTGTAGCTTATAATTTCGGAGACGTGCGATTTACGGTCTCTCGATAATTAACGCGATTGTCGCTATATTGAATTTACAGGGAAACTCTCGCTCCTGCCTTGCTTCTCCCCTGCAGAAAACCGCGTACGTAGTCGGAAAGCGATTTTCCGTGACACCCGCGCGAAATGCCCTCGCTATCGACAGTGTCGCTCTCGTGGGACACTCGGGGATGTCGGCGGATTTCCGCGCGACGCCTGAGAATAATTCCGCGCGGAAATAAAACAAAACGGAGAGAGCGGAGGCGTGAAATATCGGGCGGAATTCGCCGCTTTTCCTCCCGTGTTTCTACACGTACAGCCCAGACGAAAACAGCGACGCGGTCTACGTGTATACGCGTGTCTCTCGGGTATTTCATGACACAAATATCTTCTCGGCAGCCTAGAATTCCGCTTTTCCTTTTTCGCTTGTCCCGACGCGAACGGCGCTCTCGTTCCCCCCTTGAAACGTCTCCCCGTCGACGTCAGAGGCGTCCCGAAACTTTCGGTTTTCCGGTAGACGGGTAGAGTCCTCATCTGTCTTTATTTAATATACGCGATTTTGTTCTCTTATCGAAATGTAACATATTTTAGCTGTGACGGATTTTCTTCGACCAGCTCGACGTGGAGCTCTCTATCGCGAAAATTCGACTAAATGAAAGTTTGCTTCTCGATTTTGTGTAACATATCGTCTTTAATTATTTTTAGAACTAGTTCGTAAATTAAAAAATACACATACTTGTATTATAGCTCAAATATATTCGATTTGACGAACATTTTGGCGTGAAAAGCTTCCTCTCTCTCTCTCTCTCTCTCTCTCTCTCTCTCTCTCTCTCTCTCT
>NW_020218739.1:303819-325126 GCF_003070985.1 Temnothorax curvispinosus | reverse complement strand
GTTTCTTCGGTTAATGGTGCGCGAGATTCACAAACGAAGCCGGAACGGATTCGCGCAGCCACCATCTTCGAGTGCCGTCTGCCCACTCGCATTTATTTACATTTCGCTCATTTACATATAGACTTGTTTTCGAAAATCTCGAGAAGGAGAGCGAGTTGCCAAAGAAATGGAAGAGTAAACGAGTCTGAAATAATGGGCAGAAGTGAAAGACACACGAGCTTCATGTAAAAAATTTGTATTCAACGCGTAACCATGTTCCTTCTTAAATATCTAGAAAAATAAAAAGAATATTAACGAGTGTTTTAATAGGAAACATGTGGGACATTGCGCCAGATTAGATTAAATTAATTTATTCGCTGAAGAATCGAGAAACGACAGAAGGTACGAATGGAAGTGGATGATGGCGCGCCAATAAACACTTTTCTCCTTGATTGATGCCTCGTTCACCTGACCCGCCGTCTTGCCAGGTGCGAGTAGACGGAAGAAAAGGAAGCGACGGAAATTATTAATTCTAGCACTTTATTCCGCCGCGTGGCTATGCTCCAAATGCAAATTCCACGCGGCCGAAGCTTTTTCGTCCCCTCCGAAGTCTTTTCCGATCGAATTGGCGTCGCACCGTTTGCCAATCTGCGAGCTGGCGAAAAAACAGTTAAATGCACAATTCGGGGAAAAAAGCACTTTGTATCAGACCAAAAAAGAAGTCGACGGTAATATATATTTTCTTTCGATCACCGAAAACCATTCATATACTGGTCCTGTAATATCGTCTGATCGATGCTATTTTGATTGTAGATTTTTTTTCAGTATTTTTATCTTTTAAACTGACTTAGATACATTTGTTTATTATTATTGCTGACACGTTAGACGTTTTTCTATCAGACAGATTATCATTTTACGCGAGCGATCTTTGTCGCAAATAATATTATTCGCAAAATTTCATCACGGCTGCTGGCGGGACCGAGCGCGTGGCATGTTCCTCGGTGCCGGCTAATAATTATGTGGCACTCTTATACGTGGCGTACCGCACAGGTGTCCACCGTTTTCCTACGTAGCTGCCAATTCCGCGATGTAGCGGGTGTCGTGGAAGCGATCGGCCGCGTGGGAATAGGATCGGGATTTCAAATTAGCCCGCACGGATTTTGGCAGTTTTTGACAAAAAGAATCTTCGCGATGATTCACCTTCGTGCGTAAGCATACGCATTTAGATATCTCCTTAATCACATTGCCTATGTAGTTGTCATTTTTCGACTGCTATTTACAGAAGATAGGGGTAAGAACGCAAACGCCATGTACTTAATGTACAGATATCGGAATGTGAGTGGAGTGTATAAAAAAAGTTCGTTTTTTTTTTAAATTATATTAGGTTTATTAGATGATATCGATTGTATTTTAATTATTGATTCATGCGGAAGAACGATGTATATTTGCGCGCGATGCGGGGGTTGCTTTCTGCGGGATAAACGAGAGCTTCTCATTCATTACCGTGTAGAAGCAGGCGAACAACTTGGTTCGACTTGTGCGTTACTCTTGAAAAATGGGTCAGCCAGGCGGGTTTATAAATACGATAAGATATGCCATCGAGAGAGAAAGAGAAAGAGAGAGAGGGAGAGAGGAGGGGGGAGGAGGGAGGGAGTGGGAAAGCTTTCGTCTTGCTTTCCTGCTTGGCATAACGAAGGGGCGAAAGGAAGATCCAAGTTTCAAGAGTAACGCGTCGCACCTGCCGAAATCGCCCCCCGAAAAAGAAACAAGCGCGCGATCGCGTACGTCTTCCGATTGCCAGGTTCCACGGTCTCTTTCTTTTACTTTCTCTCCTTCCTTTCGTCGCACGTGGTCGAATCGTCGAGAGTCTATCGCCGATTTCCGCGACTCTCGTCCGACATTTCGCGAATTCGCGCGCTCGACGTTATCGAGATCGCCCTCCCCAGAGTCGACGAGGAGCGTTCGATCTGGATGCGGCCCAACTCGCGCATCCAATGAATTATAAAATATCCACGTTTCTGAGAAGGCTTCCGGATCGCGTTATTACGAGCGCTCTTGGCTCGTCTCTAGTAATCGTGGTGGTATTACGACCGCATCGCGAGAGACGGGACGGCGGACCGGGCGGACCCCTCTTGGCGCGTGTCGTTATTAGCTTGAATTAACGGGGGAGCGACTACCTAGCGACCACCTTGTATCGGGTCCGACGACATGTAACGATGATATACCTGCACCTGCAGGTAGGCCCTGCCAGGAGGATGGGGGCCCACGATGGGGGAGTGCCACTGCTCTAACATCACTATCATGCAGCTGTTCCACGAGCTGAAGCAGCAGTTCCCCGCGCTCCCTGATCACGTCGTCTCCCAGTGCATCGCCCAGGTATACAGGTGGCCTTTGTCCGTCAGGAGTGTGCGGTCTCGGGCGCGAATCTTCTCGAGAGACACGCTGAACTAACTCGTCGTCCCTAGTCGCCGCAATAACGACTAACCGCCGGTGCCGGCAACACGGTTTACGACGTGCGACTTAACAAGGATTAATAATTGCATCCCCTCTCCCCTTGCCTTCCTCGCCTGTGTCATGCATCGCTAAACTCATTTGCACGAGCGTGGAACCTGTGTGTACGTTGTTTAAGTGTATAGGTCCTCCCAGGATGGACCGGATGTACCTTTTGTCACGTTTGAATTAATCGATTTGGAAACCATCTTCCTTCGAAGAAATAACGTGTTAAATTTTAGAAGAAAAAAAACACGACAAAGTCACATTCTACCAAATTAATTGGCTGGATTTTAATAAAATTTTAATTACAAGCGAAGAGTCATACGGTACTAATAATTGGATGACATTCTTTGTGTCGATGAAATATCGCAGCTAAATTGACCAGACAGATTATAGTCAGAAGGAACATTCGGTTTCGATTATTCTGGGATCGATTATATATACACTGTAAAAAATTTAATGTCCCAGAAAGTCCACTCTAAATTTTGTGTTAAAATAACTCATGCATTGTGTTATTTTAACACAAAATTTAGAGTGGACTTTCTGGGACATTAAATTTTTTACTGTGTAAGTCTTTCTTAGAACACATGCGTGTAACATGAGCGATTAATTGTAAGCGATCGCGAGGAGAAACGCGGGCTCGGGACGCGTGTCCCTCCTGAGCCGGAAACCGACGTCGGAGACGATCGGCGGCAAGCTGATCCCAGGTACGTGTGCGTTGCAGAACAGCCACGACCGGGAGACATGCGCGAGAAGCCTGCGGGCCACCCAGGAGTCCCGTCCGTCGCCGGGCGCGTTTCCACCCCCGGCCCCCTGTATCGGCGTGCAACAGCCTGTACCACCGTCGCAGTCGCAGCAACCGCAACAACAGCAACAACGAGAGCAGCAACTCGCGTTGCAGCGTTGCTGCACGATGAACCAAACGGTCGCGAGCAACGTCGGCGTCGTCGGGCGTCCCCATCGACCGGCGTCGCTGGACATCGGTATGACTCGTCGCTACCCCCCCGCAGGTTGCACCCGCACCGCTGCCGCCGTCGCCGTCGCAGCTGTGACGCCGGCGTCGTCCAGCGGTATCGTCACCCCCTCGTCCGCGCCGGCCGCCTGCACGTCGCGCGGCTTCTTCGACGACGGTTGCACCGTCAATAGCAACAGCAACGGCAGCATCGCGCCGCCCGGCTTCGAGCTCAACGTCAACGTCGCCTGCAGCCCCGCGGGAAATCGCGGTACGGAAGACGGACATTGTCTCCTTGCTGGAATTGATATTGTACTCGCACCATTTAACGCTGAGAATCCCGAGTTGTAAAGCAGGGACTGCTTTACAAACAAAACCTACGAAAATTGGAAATGGTATTAATTATTTTTCGTGAGAGATGTTTCAAGAAGGAGACACAGCGATTTTACGATGTAAATTACATGTTACAATAATTACATGTTAATATCGAGCGTTAAATATGTGATACGATCAAGCAGCATACAGACGGAGAATTAAATTACGATAGTATACCAAATCAAAAGAGATTGCGGAATGATATTATTTCGCTTGTGATGACTATATAAGAGATAGGATAGGGTGTTAGAAGAGTAATTAAAAGCGAAAGCGGATTGTATAGCAACGCCATATGCTCTTCTCAGAAGATCAGAATCTTGCTCGCTTGCGACATGCTTGTTTATCACGGATATTAGTAGAGATAATTCATTTTAACCGCGCTCATAAGCTCAATTATCATTCGACAACCGCTCGGACGGACCAGTCCGCCAGTTGACTTCGATCACACACCGTCGACTTCTTTTGGTTTCAATCATCGGCTCTAAAGTTCGCGAGATTTATCGGAAAAGCTTTTTTTTCGAAGAGAGTGTATCTAATTGTGATTTTATATCGGCAGATTTTCAAACGGCACCAGCGAGCGGTGCCTGTAAACGAAGCGACCTCGCGGTCGTGCCACGACCTCATTACGCCGAGCCTCTGTTAGCCATCGGGAAGTCCGAGACGCAGATCGATCACACGCGAAGTTACACGTCGGTCAGCCTGACCCTTCGGCCGCCCTCCTCCGAGCCGCAACCCCCGATCGATATTAGGTCGGAAGGATCGAGCCTGACTTACTCGACCTCGTCCTTGGACCCGCGTGGCTTTCAAAGCCGCCTGCAGATCAGCATCGGTCCTGGAAACGTTGGCAGCGTGGCGGCGGCGAGGATCAGACCGCCGATGACTAAGCCGTACATCTTGCCGCCGTGGACTCAAAGCCCACTGCGGTCGCCTGGTACGTTTTTTCGATTTAAAACGATATAATTCAGACTTAGCTTCGAGACACAAGAGTTTAATTTATATTTTAAAAAGATTTTATATAATGTAGAAAGAGATTTTATCGAGGAAGAGAGAGAAAGAAAATATATATATTTGTGTAGACTATGATGTAATATGAAACACGAAGCGTAGTGTAGGCGTGTGTATACGAGGTATTCTCAGACGTCTAATTTTAGTAAAATAAAATTACAATTCAATAAAAATTAAGAATATAGATTCTCTGTATTCGTTGAAGAATTTATTACTAAAATTAACACGACGGGGTTTGCCTGTATCGCACTCAGAACTTCCGCCAGAACCACCGAACCAACTGCCAAGGCCTACGACGACGATGAGCGCGCCGACTACACCCTCCATACCGCCGACGACGAATATCGTCCTAGGTTGCAGCCTCCCGACGACGCCATCCGGGCCCACGACGAGCAGCAGCGGCGTCGCGCCTCCCGCCGTCGCCACCTCTTCCTCCATCGGGGACCACGCAGCTTCCGATCGAAACCGATCGCCGTTGTGCCAAGGTGAACACATGGATCGGGTCGGAACGGGATGACACGCAAACCGATATCGTCGTCGCCGTGCTCTAGCAATTGCAGAATCGCGCGCACGTGTATATTTACCTGGAAGTCACTCGGTCGCACGTACTACGCCCACGCACGCAACGCCGGGAACGATATTTACGCATTCCTGACCCCACGCTCCGGGCTATACATAGCCGCGCGCGCCCGCGGTTACAACTACGCGGACCACCTGATCCGGTTTTTCTGATCGCGAGAGTCCGCGCGCTATCGACGCATTTCCTGGACGCTATTACGCTAAATGGTATATACGTTCGCGAAGGTCTTCCGCGTTTTTCCCTTTCCGATACGCGATCGAGGAGCACGACAATGCTGTGAGCAACGCGGAGAACCGTTGCGACCGTTAATTTGTGATGCAGATGTGACAGCTGATGAAACTGTCTTGTATCTAATCCGTCATCGTAGCGATCGATAAAGTCCGAATGAGGCGAGGTGATATATGATAAAATTAATGAATCATCATTCGCGACAAAGTAGAATTAGAAAATCGCCATGATTGAAGTAAGCTCTGAAACTATTTGACTCGCCTCGTGCGTCGCAGTGCGTGCATGCCAACTAAAATAGTCCTTGAAATTTTTTAGTGGAGGAACATCAAAAGAAATTAGTTGCGGAGCAACTGGCCAGGAAGGAGAGGCTCGCCAGGGAACTAAGAGCTGAGAAGGGACGACTCGAAGCGATGAAGAAAGAAGTGCAAGCGTTAGCTCGACCGGTCGATCCCTCGGTATCGCCTCAAGTACGTGGCAATGATGATTGATTATCTTTTCGATATGTATCTCAACGCGTGATTTTTGTGCAGGAGCTGAAGAGAAAGCTGAGGAGCGAAATATATATGCTGCAAGTCGAGTGCGACAGATTGGCCGACGAGGTTGATCAATGGTCAGACAGACGAGGTATCTATTTCCTATCGCGCTGTCGCGGACGAAGTTAGGAGCGACTAG
Organism: Temnothorax curvispinosus; assembly: GCF_003070985.1. NCBI lineage: Eukaryota > Metazoa > Arthropoda > Insecta > Hymenoptera > Formicidae > Temnothorax > Temnothorax curvispinosus. The sequence continues at coordinate 318,842 of NW_020218739.1, read as the reverse complement.
CGAATAACTCGTACTTTCAGTACCATTGGGCGAGACCAACGAGGAGTTTTATCAGGGCATTTATACCGGCCAGTCGTTGCCAACGAGACTGCCGAATCACCAACCGCCGCGCTTACCGAGTCAACCACCGGCGTGGCGGCCGGAGCAGCCGACGACGGTCGCGAGTGATAATGACCGGGAGGAACGGGACGAGCCCTCGTGGGTCTGCACCATGTGCACCTTCGACAATCATCCATTGATGAACAAGTGCGAGGAGTGCGACATGCCGAGACTGTTGAACCGCGGCAGCAGTGCAGGTATAAGCTCCAGCAAATCGACGAGAGAGTTGCCGTCGACCTCGTTGTCATCGTGGTGATAGTGAACCGTCTCGAACGCTACTCCGATTACACGAAATAAAATATTCAGCGTCGCCTAACAGCATGCCGACTTTTGTTACATTCTTCACGAAAACTCGTGAAGGCCGTTTCCTGCGATTATACTAATCGATTGGATTTTGATAACGCGATGAAGCGCTTGAATAAAAGTGATATATTTTATCTTACTGTATTTAAAATAAAAAAAAACTCTAACAGAGTGTGAGAGTGTTGTTATAACTATGTTATATATATAGAAATTGTGTACTTAATTATGATTAATTATATTAATCAGATTTTTAGTAGAATAAAGGAGAATAGAGCTTGCGATTCTGTTCTCATTTGTTAGAAATATATATGTGTGTGAATTTGATTTGTTGAATTTGATATCGCATGAAAATTAACGTTCCATTCATAAATCATACATCTTTTATTTCTAAGCTATTAACGTAAATTGATATAGCATTGATATTTCTTGGCGAAATGTCATCTTTGTTTTTAACTCGCAAGGTAAGGAAAGGAATTTTATGCCTGATGAATTATATGTAATATTTTGTTAAATTTTTTGTGGCGATAATAAGAGTCTCGAATTTTCAGGGGAGACGCAAGATATTCATATACGAGTAACGCATCACCACAATTTTTCGCCACGGCGTGAGTATACTTTATACCGATGCTTCCGTTCAAATCAAATTAATATTTTGCAAGTATAAAAACTATTTACTTTACTTCTAAAATAACGACGTATTATTTTTCCAGATATAGTGCACAGTTGGGTGGTATGATGCGAACTGAATTAGAAGTTTTCAAAGAACTGTACATACATATAAAAAAGGATTATTATTTAAATTAAATAAACAAATTTTGTAGGGGCTAAGTGATTGTAATAGAAGATATGTGACTAATGTAATAATTTAACTTAATTTTTTATTTACGGTTAGTGCACATTGCCCGTTTTCTGGCAATTACATTTCTCTCTTGTCGAGGTAACCTCTACGCGTTTTCAGATTTTCGCATATCGCAGAGATTAGGCGCCAGTAAAAGCAACAAAAGATACATTCTACTAAACACTACAAAATTCTTTTCCCTCCAGATTCTTATTTGTATAAAAAGTCATCGTATAATACGTAAAATACAAGTATTTGTGATAATTACAGCAACGTTTTTCCGTTATATAGCCGTACCCCTCTCCAAGTTTAGCTTCGTTTCCCGAGTATACTCGCCGTAGAATCTCTCCAATTTCTGATTGAACTTGGCGTTACGCTCGTTGATATAATCGATATCCGCGTCGTCATTGTGCATTCTACGTCTACTGTATTTCTCTCGTTTTGCAATCCTGCAAAAAAAAAAAGGAAAAGATGCTAAATCCAAGTCTTATCAGAGATTGCATTATTTTAATAAAAGATCGAAAATGTTACTTACTGCTTCTCCAAATTGGTAACCATTTTATCTACCGCTTCTTTTTTGTCTTCGTGCAAACCGTGCAATATCGTGTTCGGATCGCCGTAAAAAGCAGGTCCTAACTTCTCCTTCGCCTCCTCATATGCCTCCATGTTCGGTTTAACGTTTTTCACCAGTCTGTTGTAACAACGTATCGCCGCTTGCTCGTAGTCCGAGAAACCTGGATCGGGATTCTGTTTGCTTTTCTTCTTCCTGGCTATTCTCTCTGCTTCCGTGGCATCGATACTCAGCAATTTTTTCCGTTCGTAGTCTTCACCCTGAAAAATCAGTTAAGTACGCAATGTAAGTTACATAATTTCATACATTTAGTTAAAAATACAATGAATCTTGGTACCTTAGTCTCTGCCTCTTTTCTAGCAGCTTCGTCCTGCATTATCCACTCGGCCTGCCTCTTGCGGGATTCCCAATTGGCAGGCAGCTTGTTCCTCTTATCCTCCTCCACGACTTCCTTGTGGTTCTGCATTCTGGCCTCGTTCTGTTAAATCAATGCTTTATAGACAAATCGCGACGATAAATTCCAATAACGAGTACGGTTAGAATTAAAAAAATCAACATTCTTGCAAATAAAGGAAAGAAATAAGACGTTTAAAACTTGAACAGCATCTTTGGAGTATCGGAGTTAGCTTCATCTCAAATTCTCGGAATAGGTTAGCTTCGTTCTGTTATGAACTTACCCTCTTGGCGTGCAGTTCTCGGAGTCGTTTCAGCCTTTCCTCGTGCTTTGTCGTCGCGGATTGCGCGGACGACGCACTCGGCCCAGCGTCATCCATCGTTGAGTAAAATGAGATGCAATTTTCCAAACTCGGGCGGACCAACGTAAATACGTAAAGACGGCAACTCGAGAAACTCGTCAATACTGGAGAGAGAGAGAGAGAGAGAGAGAGAAAGAATTTTCGTGGTGGGACGCCATCTACATTCTTGAAGTGCGGATGCAGAACTACGTAGCTGCGTACATGTCAACCTTCTGACATCAAATACAAACGTGTGCTCGAAAGATAGAGCAAGAAAATCGCAGTTGGAAATTACCTACCAGTTGGAAACGTTTACGCGTAAAATATAATAATCTACATCAAATACAGTTTAAAGGAACCAATCAATCAATCAATAAATCAATCAATTATTCAATTTATAATAATTTACATTGCTAATAATAATTATATTGTTTGCAATCTATATGAAAAAGATTCGTACAAATATACAATGTAAAAAAAAACAATCCATATAGATAATAATTTTGAAATTTATCACAATTGGAAAATTGATCGACCGATGTTACAATCGATCCACCACGTCGCTCTATCGTCGTTACCGATTCGCGAGATCTCACGCGGACGTCACGAGCGGAAGAGAGAGAGAGAGAGAGAGAGAGAGAGAGAGAGAGGAGAGGCGCGTTACCGGCGAAGGTCACATCTCGTTCAAGTGACGCGACGTATACATATATACGGGGATCGATCTCGCGCCCGCGCGCGACGTTTCGGAGCTCGGAGCGGTGCGAAGATCATCAGCGCCGTGATATGTACCTTACGGTCATACGCGATACGCGTTCGCCAGTGTTCCCGTCGGGTCCGATCGATCCACGTTCGCCGACGTTCCGGCTACGTACCGGCCGCGGATCGCATTATCGAGCTTTATCCCTCGCGCGACGCGTGACCCATGGCTCGATGAAGCGCGGGGCGCGGTGCGACTTGACACGCACGCTTTCCTCGTGCCCTCCTCTTCTGCCCCCTCCCTCTCTCTCTCTCTCGCTCCGTTCCACTTTCCACTCCGCTTTGCTTTTTCATGGGCTTTTCTGGATTCCCGCGGGTAGGGCGCGGATGTACACGAGCGCGAGCGCATACGGGTGCAGGGCACTGTAGGGCAGGGCGCGCGCCGGGGAGTCCGGGGACACGGAGCGGAGCGAAGCGCGGTGACTGGTGAGGGACGGTGAGGCGTTCAGCGGGGACAGAACGGGATAAAGCGGGCCGAGAACCGAGCTGAGGTGCGCGCGCGCGAGCGCGCGTGCGACGTCGCGCGGCGCGAGCGAGTGAGGGCTGGTGTGTTGCTGAGTTGCTGAGACGGTGAGACCGCGACCGCTGAGAGGCGAGCGGCAAGGCAAGCGCGAGCCAGCCGAGCAGCGACGCGCGCGAGAGAGAAGTTAGCGGAGCGAGCGTGGCGAGGCCGAGGGCCCCGGAGTGCTGCGCGGGCATGGAGACCCTCGAATCGAGCCGCGTGTGCCGCCTCTGCGGCCAGCACTCGGGCATCTCGATCAACATCTTCGACGAGAGCGAGAATCACGTCCGGAAAATCAACGCCGTGCTACCCATCATGGTACGTCATTACGCTTTCTCTCTCCCTCCCTCTCTCTCTCTCTCTCTCTCTCTCTCTCTCTCTCCTTCTCTCTCGCGCTCGAACGGCCGCTCGCACGTACGTTCGCTCCTTCGCGCCCTCTCCTCCGTCTCCGTTTCTTTCCAGCGCTGAGCGTTCCCCTTTCGCGACTCCCTTCTCCAATTCCAATCGGGAGGGTATCAGGGTATGCGCCCGCGTGCACTCTCATCGTCCTTGCACAACGACGGGACCAGAGCGACCAGAGCGCACCCTCCACCCCCCCTCCCCCTGCCGACCATCTCGTTACGAAACGCAAGGTCCGTTCTCTTTATTAGCCGCGCGCGTGGAGCGCGCTTTCTTTCGACCCTCTCCCCCTCCATCCTCCACTTCATTCGACGCTCCAGCGGCTTCAGTTCGTTTCTCTACATCCATTTCGGCAAAATGCAGCATGCGGCGAAAAAAACAAGATAGGACTTCCGCGTTCGCGTGCCGTAACTGCCAAGTCAGCGAACGCGGGAAAGCAGAATCCCGCGCGCGGGGGAGAGTAGGGCCGAATAGGGCACCCTTTGTCCGAGAGCGGGACACGCGTCGCCGACCACGTGCGAGGGGCGCCGGGGCTCCCCGCGGGGACGAGGGGGAGCGATTTCTCGGCTCTTTTTTCGGGGGCAAAACTATCGATTTGCGCAAAAAGTGAGGTTATCGTCGGTTTTGCGCGCGAAACGAGAACGCGCTCCGAAATGTCCGGGAGCGCGGATTACATTGCGTAATTGGAAAAGAGCGAGAGAGGGAGAGATTCGAGTGATCTCATAGGCTCCTCGTGGGCGTCGGATCGCGGCGGTTTCGCGCCACAGATTTTTTGCATCGACGATCCCCTCGGAGATCTCGACCGCACTCTTAGAACTTTTCTTTCACTTTTTTCACCACTTTTTTTTCTACATTTTAACGTGAATCACACATTAATTGTAATGGATATTGCAGAAATTAGTATTTTGTTTCGCCAGTAATAATTAACAAACAGTTATATATTTCGACCTGGACCGCAGTCACCTTTATTAAACATTAAATTAAATTGTCACGATCTTTCGACCATGGTTCTTATCAAACGCTAATCTAAGTCAATAACTGTAGAAATGTAGCTATTATACAAAAAACATCCTTGCCTTTAAGAGGTAGTGTTAAAAAAAAATTTATAATTTAAAAGATGTTTTGTAAGTTTGATACAACCTCATGAAGGAGAAGCTGTTTTTGTATAATAGCCACATTTTTACAGTTATGACTTATTGTTAGATTAGTATCTTGACAAGAACCATAACCCATGGTCGAAACAAAAACATCGTGACAATTTAATATTTAATAAAGGGTGGCCAGGTCAAAATATATAACTATTTGTTAATTATAATAAATATGTAAAAACTTATATTTAGGAGAACAATAAAGTACGAATAATTGACGTCAATCTATATTAGTTGTAATAAATAAACGACAAAGAAAATAGCTAGCTCATTGATAAGATTACAATAGGTAACATTTTTTCTGACAAAAAATAATTAGTGCATATTTTTTAAGTGTTTGTAAATATTGTTTCCAATCAATCCGCATTCAGACTCAAAATTAGTAAATCAATTTGTTCTGAATTTATTTTCACGTTTCAAGTTTGTAGCGTTACTTTCCAAATTAAGTAATCGAGGCAATCTTGAGATACGATATCTTCGAGTTAGCCGATCTATTCGCGTAAATGTTATCGCACACGTGCGTAATGGAAAGGGATAAACAATTCGAAGTCGCCATAAATTGCGTGTAAAGAGCATTTATCACTTAATATTGTCATTTCGCTGAAATTTGCTTCAACGTGTGTTTTTACATTTTCAGCTGTATTTTTTATATTAAATTACTATGGAGACCGGGGCTAACTCGACACTATTTTTTCAAAGGCAATTTTTAATATGTAATTAAAATTTTTAGGTAAATTCAATGGTATATATTTAAAGAGTGTTCTTTCAGGTACAAAATTGATTCAGAAAGTTTTGCTGTACGTCGCTTTGTTTTGCCACCAGGAAAGGAAAAGTGACGCGAAGACAAATTTTCGAATTGAAAAATGCCGGGGTAAACTCAACACCCCGCCGGGGTAAACTCAACACTTTGTCTGATCGACACAATTTGATCTGGAACTTATTTTTTACTGTCTGAAAATGAAAATACATTGTTTATTGTGTATTTAAAAAATACAAAAATTTGGAATAAAGTAGCTAGAACAATCATAAAATAATGAGAACAAAAATTGTTGAACTTTCAATTATTTTCATCTAAACTCATGTCTGAAAAACAATTAATGCAGGTAAACTCGCGATGGGACGTGCGCATACATTTGTCATGAGCTATACGGCTGCATGACAAGCATCGTTTGTTACTGGGAGCCGAAAAAACGGCGTGGTGTTGACTTTGCCCCGGACGTCGTTTTTCACTTTTGTCACTTCAAAAATATGAAAATATCCAATAACGATTATCGGATTCATATAGAGCATCAAATTTCCCATGAAAATCACTTACATATAGGTTTGCAAGAGTAAAGCTCGATGAAAGAGTCGAAATTTTCGAGAGATCAGAAAAATTACTTTTTACCTTCAAAAACGCTTATGTCGCGCTAAAAATTACACCATAACTCAGAATGTCATCAAATCCCGTTGATAATACTAGCACATAAAGACGCATTTACAGTAGGAAAGGCAAGTTTCTACGATAGATATAAATTAGCAAAAAGTCTAGTGTCAAGTTTGCCCCGATGTCGAGTTAGCCCCGGTCTCCCCTATATATATACATACATATACATATATATACTATATATATACATATATATATACATAATGTTATAAATTTATATTCAAAATACTATATACTTATATATTTAAAATATAAATCAAGGAGTAGGGTAGAATCTAGAAATCTGTTCTAGAACCAGTATGTCGTTATACGATTCTTTGAAGTAATTAGCGAGAGCAATATGGATGGGAGCTAGGAGCGAGTATATTAATAAACGGAAGTTTCCAAGCTTGAATGGCATGTCATTCTTCGATACGCATATCATGTGACAACGCACGTGTTTACTTCTCTTTCTCTTTCTATACAATTCGACAATTCAATCTTGCGATTACTCGATATTTCGTATCTCATCAATGACCGAACAGCAATTACGACGATCGAGGCGTCCGGTGTAACAAGAACGCAGTGATTTTTTTTCATTTTTTATTCTTGCAAGTACTTGGAAACGTAAATCTTGGAGAAAATGAATTTTACGCCTGCCAAAATTGACTTGAATTTAGATTATTCTTCTCAAAATTAATTTCTTCATAAAAGATCGAATCGAACGAACTCCTCGATCGGCGATTGATTCTCCGAGAACTCGCAGGTCCTTTTGATTCCTATGTGTTTGCTATGCGTTTCCCAGGTGCACGAGATGGATCTACTGCCGAAACAGATGTGCCACCGGTGCAGCTACAAGTTGGAGGAATTCCACAAGTTCTACGTAGACTGCCTGAAGACGGACGCGGCGCTGAAGAGTCAGCTGTCGTGGATGCGGAAGGGTGGCGGTAAGGAGAAGATTGGCGTGCCGATGGTGCACATCGAGAACGTGAAGATCAAAGCGGAGCCGCTCGACTACGACGTGTACGAGCTGGAACCGCTGGTGGAGAACATCGACTACATCAACTCGATGAACTCGGTGGCGTACCCGACCGGCGGCATCCACGACGGATTGACATACGCGGCGTTCTCGCGCTATCGATGCTGCTGTGATAAGAAGGACCAAAGCAGATCGACGAGAACCACAGCGGGGCTCTGTCAGAATTACGAGGGACAGATGCCTAGATGCGGCAGAATCGCGGACGTCTCGCGGAAGAGGACTCTCGAGGACACCACCGCGCGGTTAAAACCGTTCAAGCGAAATCTCTTCACGCAGTCGGTGTTCCCGGATTGCCCGCAGAATCGTCCGCCGCGCGTCGAGAACGCCGTCGGGAACGCGCGAGATAATCTGGCCACAGACACGAGTACCAAAGATGACGTAGCTTCTCCGGAAACGCGGAATCATTTTCACGGTAGACTCGAAACGTTTCCTGAGAGCCGGGCGCTTGCCAAGAGCACAATAGTGCGGAATCTGAGACCCAGGAAAAATCTGGTAAACTATGCATCGAATAAAAAGAGAATGTCGAGTGTCAATCCGGGACCATCCGCGTTAAGCAAGTCGAACGTTTCCGACACGAAGACGACGTCCACCTCAAACCTCGAGCCGACACGGCAGATCAAGGTGGAGCTGACGGACGAACCCAAAGGGCGCAACTTAAGGCCGAGAAGGAGTGTCGTAGACTACCAAGAGCCAAAGATGAAGAGAAAAGTTTCGGAGCATCGCACGAAGAAACGCAAGATGGACGAGCAGAGCTCGAAACTGTATTCAAACAACAAGAGTGCATCGGACACTCCAAACTTGAAAGTAAAACAGGAGGTTCTAGACGATTTGGAGGCTATGGTGCTCAGTAAAACGACCAATGCGACAGCGGCACCTCGATTACCGAGCAAACTCGTCGCGTTACCCGCGAATGTTGAAGCAACGACGAACAACGGTGACGTCAGTCAGCGAGATTATCTCAAGTCGCAATTTCGAGGTCAGTTCCAGCTGGCCGAGCGAAAGTCGCTCCCCAACATTGTGAAGAACGGCTTGGTGAAGACGAAGAAGACGTGTCGGTTTCCCGCGGCGAACTACTCGCCGAAGTGCCTGAGAAGTCAGGACGCTTGCTTGAGGAACGGTAAGACGAGAAGGAGCGATTTTATGGAGTGGTCGGTGAAGAGGCTGCAAGCGAGAAAGCTGATGGACACGATTAACAAAGGTACGAAGAAGTCACCGATGCTAAAGCTATCCGAGAACATCAAGCACTATTGCGAGTCGTGCAATGTCAGTTTTATGACTAAGGAATTGTTCAGATTGCATGCGTGCTACTACGATTGATCTTTCCCAAGAGACACCAAGTCCACGAACTGTCTGAAGATCGTTCGAAAAATTAAAATGTCTTCTAGATATCTTTGTTGTCGTTCGGAGAACGACATTAGGACACTTCTGACGAAGTATGAAAGATGTATAAAGGATTAAAAAATCTTTGTGATTGTATGACAATGTACATTATAGATCTTTCAATTTACTTCTGATTTTTTCTTTTGAATATTTTTTTCTTGCTCATAAAATGAAAAGTGCTTTTGTTTAAGTTTAAACATCTTATAAGGATAATAAGATGATAGTTCATATAAAATGTGCCTGTCCCTAAAAATTTGACCAAATTCTTATACTTATTTTTTTTCCGACATTTTACATTAGCTGATTATATATGCCTTTTTCTTTCTTTTTGGAATCAATTTTCTTGATGAAATCCAGATAGATCATTTTATTAAGATTATCAAGTGTAAGGGTAAATGAGAAATAGCTGCTATTTCTCATTTAATAGCAGGTTTAATAGCAAATTCTTTATGTACATAATGTACTTTATTTAGATTTAATATTATCTGTTACTATCTATACTATATGATTTATATTCAATAAGCGATATATATGGATATATATTATATAAATATATATAATATTTAGGTAAAAGTTTACAATAACTTACACAGCTCGGATTACTTTGACATTGACATATGTTGTCAAGGACATAATACTGAGTAACTTTTCCTTATAACTTAGTCGGCGGTCGCTGCTTATTAAAAAGTTATAAACAAAAAAAGTTTGAAAAATATAGCAGTTATTTTGAATATTGGAAGGCATAAATGACTAATATATATGTCGAAATAGTTCACGCATACACTTTTCACGCGAACCGAGGTTCACCCACACCCCCCCTGCTTTCGGGGGAGGTGCGGTAGCTCCGAAATAGTTCACGCATACACTTTTCACGCGAACCGAGGTTCAACCACCCCCCCCCCCGCTTTCGGGGGAGGTACGGTAGCCCCGAAATAGTTCACGCATATACTTTCACGCGAACCGAGGTTTACCCACACCCCCCCCCTGCTTTCGGGGGAGGTGCGGTAGCTCCGAAATAGTTTACGCACGGGTAAGTTGACGCGCTTTAAACAATTAAATACTGTTAAAGCGCGTCATCTAACCTATGTAGATTAGTGACGCGCTTTAAACAGTTAAATACTTGTAAAGCGCGTCATCTAACCTACGTATTTTCCAAACTTTTTTTGTTAATAACTTTTTAACGAATAACGAGCAACGGCTAAAACCTTCTGAAGGTCACTCGGGGTCATGACCTTGACAACATATATCAAGGTCATTGAAATCGGTGAGGTCGCCAAACTTTTTTTTGTTAATAACTTTTTAATAAAAAAAGCGACCGCCGATTAAGTTATAAGGAAAAGTTACTCAGTATTATGTCCTTGACAACATATGTCAAGGTCAAAGTAATCCGAGCTGTGTAAGTTATTGTAAACTTTTACCAATATTTACTTATTATATATAGTATATATATATATATATATATATATATATATATATATATTAATAACAATATTTGTATATATATTTTATATATATGAAACTATATATGCAATATAGTTTCACTTATCATATATGTATAATTTTATAATATATATATATTATACATAATATGTATTATAATGTAATACATATATATATATCCATGTGCATACTTAGATCTTGTTTGCTGACTTAAATACGTTGAACTGTGACAACTGTTACAACATACGCTTAAGATTTTATGTAGAAATTCACAAGTCGCCTTCAAAGATTGAGAAATAATTAAGATATAGAGATAGAGGTATATTTTATGAGAAACAAGAAATATATAAATATATATATTATATGTCGATATTTTCGATGAAAACATGTGATATGTGTATGAAAATAACGACCGATTTTTTGGAGAACTCCAAATTATGTAAGTTAACGGATATAACAATTGAAAATTGATCTTTCTACTGGTACATCGCAGGTTTTTTATATATTAATATCGATGATCTCCATAGTTTGACGATTGTTTCTCATTCGAAAGAATTACATACTCTGCGTAAAAAAGATTTAAAGACACAGTTACTTTGTGGCTGTTTAATATGTTAATTCAGACTTGCATTAATCGATATTGGACACACGCAGTGAAATATTTGTTAAGTAGTGACTAATTACACTCTATTTTTTTAGCGTTGTTGAAAATTAAATTGATTAATATCACATTATGTCGTTAAATCTTTCATTCATTCGGCGATTATATCGATAAATTACATCAATAAACTGCATATAAGTTTGTGCAATCCCTTAATTGCTGCAAAGCGTTTCTCTGAATTATCTGTCTGTCGATACACAAATAAAGAAATAGTTACTGTTATGCGGTAGATATATCTTTCTCATATCATTTAACTGATTAATAAATGTTATATATAATTATATATACGTGTAAATTATGCAATTGCAATTATTATAAAATCCTCGTCCTGATCCCATCGTTTTTCTCTTGTCTTCTTAAAAACTCTACATGTAATATATAATATTAAATGACACTGTTATGAAGACACGGCAAGTCGAATAGCAATAAAACGTTTCGAAAAGCTAATTTCTAATTTTCTAATTACGTTTTGTTAACGATATTGCGACTAATGTTTTAAGGAAGAGATTTTATCGTGCAATCTGCATTTAAACACGACTTTATAATTTATACGCTGGAGAAATATTTTCGTGTAAAATATGAATTTTTTTAAGTATATTAAACAGGCCGAAAGCCTGAAACTTTAATTTTAATGTTTTTTTCGATAATAATTGGTCCTGTATTAAAATAAATCTAGAACATTAACTCATTTGCTTCCTCATAGAAGAAGCTTTGTTTTCATAAGATTCGTATATGGACCTTTGATCGCATATAAAGCTAAGTCAAGAGACACGGTACACGGTAGTGTCTCGCGCCAAGTACACGCGGAGCGAGACCGACCGTGACTTACACGACGCGACGAGTTGCAAGTACTTGAAATGTTGATACAATTTACTTTAATTATTTAATTTACAACAAGATATTCTTATATTTGAGGGTATTTTGTAAGTTATTGATACAAATTAATCTATCTTCAACAGTTCGTCTATGTGCAAACTATGTGGAGGCTATCGTCACAGTTCGACAAATTGATCCACAAATGGTTTTAAAACTCAGAAGAGTGCGAGATTTGTGATTAGACACGATGATCGATTAGAGCTGCTCTACGGCAAGCATGTCTACGAAATCGAGTTTATTCCACCGCCAAACGTGGAAAATTTTGCATTGAGAAAGAGGTTGAATGAGTCGGAAACTGAGAACAAGGCAAAAATGTTGAAGTTGAATAATTGCTCTGCTAATCGCTCTGTAGCCCAGTAAAATAACAAAATTTGGAGGAAATAATACTGACTGGGCTGAAACTTTGTAAACAGGCTTGTTTTAGGGTACTATTTAACATATTAAAAGTCCCCACAAGTAGACGCTACGTTGCGGGCAGGGGAGGGTCCAAAAGGTCCAAAAAATCAGTTTTTTGCAAATAACTAGGAAAATATCAACTTTACGGAAATTTATGTTGATATAAAAATTGTAGCTTACAAAATTTCGCACAATTTCATTTTTTATTTAAGTCTGTACGACCAAATAGAGCAGAGATAGGATTTTTTTAAACATCGGTAGTTTTGCGACGCAACGAAAACGCGTACGCGTGTCGCGCATTTTTCGCTAATATCTCGAAAATGGACTCTTAAATCTAAAAATGTTTTAAATAACAGTTGTAGAGAATCTAATTACGAACAATTTCGTGTTTTATTCATTTCTGTACGGTCCAAATTCGCCGAGTTATTAATTAAAAGACAATTTTATTTTATGTTGATAGTGGATGGTTTTGCATGTAAAAATCAGTATTAACTCTGAAAGTATAGGTCGTACACATATAGTATGTATAATTAAAGTTAAAGAGAATAAAATTTGGAACATGTTGATGTATGCATGAATCCATTTTGGTAAAAATAGCTTGAAGTTAAGAGCAAAAAACATGAAAAAATGTTATTTTTGAGTGCATTTTGGAAAATAATTTTTTCTGATTGGTTGGAGGCAGTATTATGTATTTTTCTTGAAAATATTTTAATTATCTTTAAAATGAGACGTCGTAGACCTTTTTTCATTGAAACGTTAATGAGTTACAGGCATTTAAATATTGAAGAAAATCGGACTCTTCTCAATCTTTAGTACCTATGTACAGTACTATCGGTCCTAAAAATATCGGCCTAGTACCAAACGATTCAGAAAAACTCCAAGAATAACTTCTGACACTTCAATAAGTACAGAAAAATTGTTAAGGACACGTTTTTTCATCATTTCAGGCGACTCATAGTGATGATCTGCTACATATACGTAAACTTACCTGTCTTTTGAAACGCCAATTTCCCATCACAATGTATTCAAAATTACATGCCATATACTCTATTTTATAGGAAATTTTGTCAGCTTTAATTTCGGTCTTTTGAAGTTTTTTAGTAAAGTTAATAGAAACGAAGATATTTACAAAAATAGGAATGATAATGCAATTTTTCCATAATTTATCAAAAATACAGCAATATTCATGAACATTTTTTTAAAATAAAACATACTTTGCAAAGGACTTATACTACTCCAGCACGTTTATATATATATGAAGTAATGAAAACAAGGTAAAATAAATTTTGGAAAAATTATTATCCATATATTTTTGGACTAAAATGTTAATTTAAGGTAATCCTTTCACCTACGCACCTACTCAAGTAACAGTCCGTCATGAGGTAATTGAAAACAAACATTGCAACATTCCAATAATTATAATAATATAAAATATGATTTTACACGCACGATTTAATCGTATTGAATTATTTACTAATTAAAAAAATATCACATAGTAGTTGGACTCGATTTATGTTAGGTCAGGCATGACAGACGGACTGCGTTCGGAAGCGTCACTCGGGTGCGCATCTCTTCTCCTTCTAACTTGCTGAGATAGAAGGAGAGGAGAGTGTACTCGTGTACGCTCGGGTGACGTTTCCGAACGCAGCCACGAGTAAATAAAGCAATATGCGATTGGATCCACTACTTATTTAACCTTATACATCACAGCAAAACTTGTGCTAAGCCCATATTTTCAAGGTACGTACGAAATCCGGAAACTTCAAGGAACATGTTAAGACATTAATAATGTATTCATCTAATCGCTAAGTACATGTATTATTCGTTGAAAACCTCGGCTGTGGCGATTTGCATCATTCTATCTTCCTCGTTTATAAGCCGTTAATTTAATCTACAAAACAGTCGGCGTAACGTGGGCGCAGGCGTTGGAAATAAAAATAATTTATTTCTCCTGCGCCGTTGCGCCGCGCCGCTACGATCAACAACAACTTCTTGCGCCTGCGTCTGCGCCCTTACGCCGTCTTACGCCTTGTCGTGTAGACGAGCCTTTAGATGTAAACAAGGATAGAATGACAATAACACGCTCCGCGAACGTATGTACATTTAGAATGACTTATTTCTTGTAAAGTTGTGCTAACCTCATCTGATTTTTCGTACACATGCTCCTTATTACTGTATATCTATATATGTATATAAGTACCGGACGTCTGTCTGTTTGTCTGTCTGTCTGTCTGACCGCGAACTACTCATTCGTTAGTGGACCGAATTTTTACGAAAAATATATAAAGTAGGGGTAGAATTTCCCGGGAAGTGCCATAAAGTGTATAGTTTTTTGTTACCGATTTTCTGGAAACCGGTTTTTTTAATTTTTCAAATTTTTCGGGAAATATCTGACCGAATCTCAAAAAATTGTATATGAAACAGGGATAGAATTTTACGGGGAGTGCCATAAAGTGTAGGGAAGAGTGGGCTCCCT